>NW_013952733.1:331978-361449 GCF_001266775.1 Austrofundulus limnaeus
AGAGAGAGATATATAGAGAGAGAGAGAGAGAGAGAGAGAGAGAGAGAGAGAGAGAGAGATCATAAACTAAACAGCACTGTTGGGGATTTTTGTTTTGATAGAACCTCATTGTCATGTCATGAAACATCAAGTGGTGATCTTAAAATATCAACTTAAATTTAAAAGATTTATAATGGCACATTGTCATTGTATTTGTGACAATAAATAAATGAATGAATAAAAACAATGGTCATGAACGAATATAGTTTTGTGGATATAATTATTTGTGTTGCAATTCTGCTCTTGTCTAATAGGATTTTGGTCAAGATTGTGTATTTGGAGTAGATGGGGTCATCAGCATTTTTTGAATTTTTTTTTTTGTTTTTTACTTATCCATTCTCTTTATCCATTTTACGTTTTCTACAAACCACAAACTGAAGGAGCTGCTGTACGAACCAGCGAGCTGTGATGGAAGCCACATACTTTATGCTGAAAACTGTTTTTGGGTTTGATAAAACACAACATGTGTTTATCTACCCTGCCCTTAACATAGCTGTCACCACGTGTGCCACTTTGCATGGCAATCCCTCCAAGCTACCCAAAGTAGTGCTCATTCGCAGGACTTGTGACAAAGACTATTTCTAATTCATTAAAGCCAAAAGGAGCGATTCAAAAATTTATGAACAATCTGTCCTGCAACAAGCAGTGATTTCTGTGACTGTAGGGCTGTGGAGACGTGGTGCAACAGAAAGGAATGTTCTGCCTCCTTTCATTTAACACAAAATCACACACACCAGTGGATCTGTTGCACGGTGTAAATAAACTATAGGTATTGCAGACACTTGCAAAAAAAAAAAAAATCTGTAAATATTTCAAAACAAATACCTTTGAAAAATGATGATTATGATGAAACTTTTTGTAAAAAATTTTCATGACAAATTTACTTGACAGGAGCATTTGATTATAAATCCATACATATACAATAAATATTATTCATATAAATTACATCATATTTTCCGAATGTGATAAATATGCAATACTTTTTATACTAAATGTGCCATATTATATGTTTTAACAAAACACTATCAAACTAAAACTACCTTTTTTGTGACAAACAATGCACAGTCTACATAAATCATATTTACTCCGAACCTAATAATTTGAAATACTGAAATTAAAAATACAAAATACAGCACAAATTTCAAGATAATTTTGCCTACTATAAAGCCTACTATAAAATTTGTCCAAACTTGGTCCAATTTCTTTTTCTGTTTTTACACACAAACTAAAAAAATAAAAATAAAGTAAACGAACATTGAACCATGTCATCCTGCATATTTTGTGCTTGTCATTAAAATGTGTCTTTTAAAGAACTTATATCTGTGTTGAATTATGATTATTATAAATCAGCAAGTTTTCAGTAATCTAATAACCCAACTATTGCATTAAAGGACCAACATATATAAGTCGGAATGCCCTAATAGCGCTATAACAACTATAGCGTACAGACTAAATCTTAAAAAACGAACATTTCATTTCGTTTGACGATTGATTTCCTAAAAATAACGTCACATTGCCATCTAGTGGCTAAATAATTAATTGCGTGCTCTAAGAGAATAACAAGCAATCAAACCCGCAGTTTCCAGTGGATACGCTTCTTATAATTTTGCCGGCGCATGACTTGGCTGCAGCGTTGTGAGGTTTCGTTTTATTTTATTTGATCTTATTTCATTTTAAAGGTTTTGGTGAATTTTACAGCGTTTTCAGTTCGACAAAAGCGTCACTGTAAATTAGGGGCTGCATGAAAAGAAACTGAAGTTTACTGTATGTGTACAGTTCACAAATTAAATGTGCAAAAGAAGAAATCATTAAAAGGTAATCACCTTCTGGGTAATAGAAAGCTAAGTTTTCATTGCATTCAAAAGGTTCATTGACTTTATTCATTAGTTTGAAACATTTTAATCAGCCAAAATGTCCATTTATGCGAAGAAATTTCCCGCCCAACAACGTCTGTGCGCCGGAAATGTTCACCGGCAAATAAAACAGGGCACATCCATTGGGTTGTTAGTTGGCCAATCAGATTGTTAGGCGGAAGTGACAACCGGAAATACATCCTTTGCAATTTCTTGGACAAGCTGTCTTCTTGCAAGTGTCAGCAGACTTTTAAAGTCTGTTATGTTCACGTTCATCCAAGGAGTTGATTGTATGAAAGTCTGCAGTTCGCTCTGTTTATGTTTGTTAAATTTAAGGCTGGGAGTGTTCAGGAAATGGATCAGATCGGTTTGTTTACATGGTGAATCAGCTGATAAGAAGCTAAACTCCAGGGACACTGCCTTTACAAACTGTGTCACATGAGCAGTTAATTATCGACCAGACGTGTTTTCATGGATAAAACATAAGGAAGTGACTAAAGGCTGAAGAAAAGGGTTGTGTTTGGGTTCACACTGTGCTAGTCAACAATGCGAAGCTAACATCTTACAGCAAGGCGTTAGCAGCGTCAGGTTATCGGATTGTCACCGGATCCGTGGCCCGTTTTGAAGGCTCTTCTTCAGCGTTGTCTTCATGACAACATGCCCTGCTCCTGTGGAGACTGGAGGCGGTGGATTCGGCCTTTGGTCGTCGTGTTGTACATTTTGTTATTGATAGTCGCCCTCCCGTTGTGCATCTGGGAGCTGCAGAAGTCAGAGGTAAGTTAGGTTTGTCTGGATATCTGCTGCTTCTTCAGTTCCAGATTATGACTTGTGCATTACATTAATAGCAGGGTATTTATTTGGTAATTGGTGAAGTAGTAATACTCATTTTCACTATCATTAATAAATGAATGTCAAATAACAGTTATTCAAAGTTGTATTTGAGAAAATGCACTTATAAAGTCTACTGTAGGATAGTTTTTATATTATATTATATTATATTATATTATATTATATTATATTATATTATATTATATTATATTATATTTCCTGCAGGGAAAAAAAAAGAATCTGTTGCAACAATGCGTCTCTGTAAAACCCAAACGCTAAATTAAAGGGGAATTGTGTGTCTGTGTTTTATATGATTGCAGGTTGGAACTCATAATAAAGCATGGTTCATTGCGGGGATATTTGTGTTCATGACCATACCCATATCATTATGGGGTATTCTCCAGCATTTGGTCCACTACACTCAGCCAGAGCTCCAGAAACCTATTATCAGGTAAAGATGTCAACAACCCTGTCACCTACAAATAATAAACTTAAAACACTTCCTAAAACTTTTATTGTTGATTTTTTTTTAGGATATTATGGATGGTCCCAATCTACAGCTTGGACAGTGTGAGCGATGCAGTTTTGAATTAAAGCCTTTGAATAATCCATAGTTGGGAGATATTTCTTCAAAGCATGCAGTAATCTTACTGAGGTGTAAATTACCTCACTTTACTTATTCCTCTTTTTTTTCCCTTCTAGTGGATAGCACTGAAATACCCCAGGATAGCAATTTATGTGGACACGTGCAGAGAATGCTACGAGGCGTATGTCATCTACAACTTCATGACGTTCCTGCTTAATTACCTGGAAAATCAGTACCCCAGCTTGGTGATGATGCTGGAGGTCCAGGAGCAGCAGAAACACCTGCCCCCTCTGTGCTGCTGCCCACCATGGCCAATGGGAGAGTGAGTTCCTTAAAGAATAATCCCACATTTACAGTAGCAGTAGAAAATGTGGTGCTATTTGTCTCATTTAAACATGAGAAAGTACAGGAAATGTTCAAAATAGACTAAAAATTTAGTGTAAAAATAATTAATTGATCAAAACACACTAGCTGTCCAGCACGTTGACAGCAGTATGATGATTTGGACTTGTCAGCTGTAGAACCTGGGCACTCAGTTTCATAATTGAAAATGTTCATCTGAGTTTGTAGTTTTCAATTCTAGGATCGGATTATTTACATCCTGATATTATATATGTTAAATGTTAGAATTTACACTGGGTGTACTTTCTTCTTGCTGTGACTGCACCAGTGTGCAGATATATTTTTTTACATATTTTTTTAAAGAACCAGTTACATTTGCGTAAACACTGGCAACATTAGCTTAATTTAACTAACTTTAGCATTTTTATTTTTAAGGTTTCAGTCTGTGATTTCATCGGTGCAGAGAAAAAAAGTTTCTTGTTAAATGTTTTTGTCTTTCAGTCTCAAAGTTGTGATTTAACTGTTTTTTGTCCACAACCAAACAGGGTTTTACTGTTGAGATGTAAACTGGGAGTTTTGCAGTATACTGTTGTAAGACCTGTCACAACAGTAATTGCTTTGTAAGTAAAACAACATTTTCTTACACTTGATGTAGTTAATATTATACTCTATATTGTTAAATATTTAGTTTATGTGTTTATTTCCCTTTACTAGAATCTGTCAGTTGTCTGGAGTGTATGACGAAGGCAATTTTAGTTCGGCCAATGCGTGGACGTACCTGGTCATCGTCAACAACATGTCACAACTGGTAAACATGTTATTTTTTTTATTATATAAAGAGGGTTAAAATTAAAAAAAAAGATCTTGATTTAGGATTATAACTTAGTGCTTTGTGATTATGATTTGTTCTAGTTTGCCATGTACTGCTTGGTGCTGTTCTACCGTGCTCTGAAAGATGAGCTGAGTCCCATCAGACCGGTGGGAAAATTCCTGTGTGTCAAAATGGTTGTGTTTGTTTCTTTCTGGTAAGATAGTCGTCCCAGTTTATTGTTGTGACCTGAAATATTTCCATGCAATTTGGCTTTTTGTTTGGGGGAAGTAACAAAAAAAGAAAGAAATGTTGCATAAATTGAGATTTTGTAAACTTTTTCCCCATCTTTTTCCAGGCAAGCTGTATTAATTGCTTTGCTGGTAAAAGTGGGCATCATCTCAGAGAAGCGTACTTGGGACTGGCAAAGTGTGGAGGCTGTAGCTACCGGCTTACAGGTAATATAAACTGCATATTAGTGATGTTGGTTACTACCAATTTTCTTTTCGATACTGATACCAAGCAAAATTTGACTGGTATCGGCGATACTGATCCGATTCTGATACTATGTGATAACACACATAATGTGTCTGGTAAATCTTAAAGAGTAGTGTTTTTCAAATAACTGCTTTATAAATAATGCATGACAGTAATTTGTTTAATTTAAAAGTCTTTTAAATATTTTTAGCACAATTTAAAATTCTTATTCTAAAGAAATACACAAAAATTTTTTAAATAGTGAATAAAGGTGAGAAAAAAACATTCTAAAAGTTGTTACTTTGTATATTTTGTAGCATTGTTTGTGGGTTTGCAAGAAGGTCCCTGGCCAGAGCTAATGCTGTTTGGGGGTCCATGGCATGAAAAAGATCGAGAACCCCTCATCTATAATGTAATTACAGTCAACTGAAGCAGATTTTATGTTAAAATGACCTGCCATACATCTACAGACTAGGTGACTGACTGAGCACAGGCCACTGTGCTGATGCATTACTCAAGTGGAAGAAAAAGTAGTTCCCTACAACCACATATGATTTAGACAAGATTTGAATAGTTTAATTATTTTCCACTATTTTCCTGTTAATGATATAGATTATGTGAAATAACTAAAGTATCAAAGTATTGATATTTTGATTTTAGTATCGATTCTAAAACATAATGTTCTGGTATCGGCAGTATCGATATTTCAGTATCGATCTGCACGTCACTACTGCAAATAGCTGAAAATAAGTTAAAGCCTGAAAAAAATCAACAACCATTTTAATTTGTCAGACCTAACATGTCCTATTTTATTTAGGACTTCATCATATGTGTGGAGATGTTCCTCGCAGCTATTGCTCATCACTTTAGCTTCACCTACAAACCTTACATCCAGGAGGCTGAGGAGGTGTCTTGCTTCGACTCTTTTATGGCAATGTGGGACATCTCTGACGTCAGAGCAGACATTTCTGAACAAGTTCGCAATGTTGGTAAGTACCTCTGATGACTTGGTTGCAATCTGTAAAACTTTAAAAATAAAAATATTTCAAAGCTGTGTCTGTTTTCAGGGAGAACAGTGATGGGTCGTCCAAGGAAGTCCTACTTCGGCGAAGCACAAAATGACGGCGAGAGGTCGGGCCTTCTCACTTCGGCGTCTCAGGACGCCATTACTGAAGCTGCGCCCAACTTGGCGTCATCAAGAGGCCAGTACGAAGGCCTGGGTAGAACCCTCACGCCACACTCTTTGTCAGCACCTGCTGGGCTGGACTCGGCTGCGTGGGACGAAGGGTTAGAGTCCAGACCTGAATCGACCCAAGAAAAAGAAAGGACCGACCAAACCAAAGAACCGGAGGAGGCAGATCTCATTGTGATCACTTAGCGTGGACTTGTGTCACAAACCGATAATGGTTGGGCAGGTCCCAGTCTGAGCCTTGCAAAGTTGCCTCAGACATTAATGATGTAAATGAAACAAAAGTTTTATGAAAGGGCACATCAGCCCAAATAACATTTTTAGGTTTACAAAAGTGCAAAAAATAAAAAATAAAAGTAAAATAAAAAGTGGTGACAGCTTCAAGAATGTTCAGTAAAGTTATGGCACTAAAATAAATTTTACCCAGTTTTATGTTGGCCAAGAGGAATGTGCAGCTCAACAAGCTTTGCTAAAATTTGTTGTAACTGGGATAAAAATAGGAAATCCATCATAAAGAGTATCTCTTTTAAGGACCTAATAAACTAATCAGTTTAGAAATATGCAACTTTTAATTTAAATGTTTAAAAAACGTTTTGGCTCATAAAATTTTATGGTTTTAACTGTATTGACTGAGAGGAGTAATTAATGAAGTGTTACATAAAGCACAGCATATCTTTTCTGTTTAAGGTATGTAAATTTGCTAGTCAAGGATTGGGAGGGGCAATCAGTTTTCATTTTTCAGATGCAATCTGTTTCTGTGGGTATATTAAGAGAGGGGTTAAAGTACAGTATGCTCTTAAAGCAAGGCTATTCAACTGACAGCCCGCGGGCCACATCCGGCCTGCGAGTGAATAAAGTTCGGCCCGCCAATTGGTGCATTCTTTTCTTAAACCCAAATCCCCAGTTTTCCACTTTAACTCCGATAAGTTCTTTAGACATATTTGGTATCTACAGAAACATCAGAATGTTGGCTACAAGCTGGTAAAATCTATTTCTATGAACATCCAAGACAGTTAAAACTACAAGCAGTGGAAGATAAAACTATGAAAGTGAAAATAAAATTGGTTTAAAAATTTGGCAAGTCAGAGATGTCAAAATATGTGTTAAATAGTGTGTTATTTTTGATTTTGATATTGTTATATTATCACTGCTGTTATTACATAGGATTCTGTATGTTGTATTCATGATTAAATACAGCAAAATAAACTATTTCAAAAGGTAAAAGATCTTTGTAATACTTGGTTTATTTACAGAATGACCTTAATTGCTGGATGTTCGGCCTCTGTTCTATTGACCTGCAGTAAACTGTAGCCCCAGGAACAATTTAGTTGAATAGCCTTGTCTTAAAGTATTAAAACAACACAGTTCAGCCTGGAATTGTTAAATCCGTTTAAGGTGTGGATTTAGGTACTGACATTGGTGTAGAGTTTAAAATTTCAGCTTTTATCAAAATTACATGTATCAGACTGACATTATCAGCATGTTGCATTCCTTTTTTTTCCTTGTGACACCTGCCAGGATGCATCAGATTTGATGTAAATGTTCAACTTTTTGATAAATCAATAAAAGAAACATCTTTAATAACATTTCATCTTGCATTTATTAAAATGTCACAGGTATTGGTAAGCAGTTTTACAAATAAAAACCTCTTTATTACAACTGGTCCATTATTTAAGAATAATCATGTGATAAGTACATTTTATGTATGTACTAAAGTACAATGTACAAACTGTAGCATGACTTCAAAGGCTATTTCTACTAAATGTTCTGATAGCTTTGAATCAGCCAACTATTGGACGTTACTAGGTTTGTGTTAGAAGACTAAGGCTCAGTCCCAATGCTCAGTGCGCACCCTGCGCCCCTCTATGCAGTGTGGATTCCGTCGGTGCACATAGTGTTTGAGTGCGCAGGTTACAAGTGTGCAAAACAATTGAGAATTGGGACAGCACAGATTACATCATCAAGTTGTGCCACTGCGTCGTAACTGTGACATCCAACACGGATGGCATTGTTTTTATTGAACCAATATAACAGAACAAAGACAAAAAAATAAACATACATACGTTAACGACCATTTCACATTTACATATCTTAATTATCTATTCTAACTGTCTATTCTATAAAATTCCTCCTTAATGTCAAATTATGAAAAGTTTAAGAGATCACCATGACTATTAACTAAGTAAACCAACTGACGTAGAAATCTTTAGTAAAAGTAAATCAAACAAAAAACAACAATAAATATATAAAATAAGGGAAAATACATAAAAATAAAACAATAATGAAATAAAAAAGGGTTTAAATCAGATTAAATTCATTTTTCAATACTTTATCAATTGGAAGAGATTTTGTGAAACATTTGTGAATATAAAATTTAGCAAACAATGTGATATAATTTTCAAATATTCATTTTTTAATTGATATTCCATATTTAATATCTTTCCAGGAAAAGGGATTTATTTGTGGAGACTTAGCGATCAACCAGTTGTGTACTTAATTCCAAAATCTATGTGAAATCTCACATTAAAAAAAAAAAAAATGTTCAGTTGATTCCACTGATGATTTACAAAATTATCATGTCTCCATTTCAAATTTGAATATATTTTAAATAAATTCTCGTATTTTTCATTTAAAATTTTAAAGTGAACTTCTTTAACTTTAGGAAGGATTGGAAATTTCAAAAATTTTGTTCTAACTGATCAAATTTCTTGTTTGTTGAAATGTTTTAAATAAAATGTTCTCTTAGAGGATCCGGGCTACATTTCGTTAATTAAAATTTTCATAATGGCCCAAATTTGTTTTTCCATGATCCATCCTTCCATGAATATTGCTTTTCTTCTTCTGCGGTCTGCATTTTAATACCAGACGTCACATGCAGCAATGAATTGTGGGTAACACACTTCACTGAAGTCTGCAAATATGCAGACTTCACGGAAGGGCGGAAATGGTACCCAAAATGGGCGGGGTGAAGGGCAGATGTGGAGAATGTGGGACACACTACGCACTCAAACCCTTCAACATGAACGCGCATTTGAAGTGCACAAGGGCGGAACGAGGGTGGGAGTGCAGGTATTGGGACAGGGCCTAACTAGACAACTTCTAAGCAGAAACTTCCATGTGTCTTCAAAAAAATCTGAAAATGGATGTCTGGTATTACATTAAAAAGGACACTAAAAAAAGAGAAATTTAATGCATTTCCCACAGACTATGTGAAAGTGAAGAAACCCAACATGTTTACAAATAAAAAGTTCTGCAAATTAAGTTAACATTAGTCCATTTGCACAGGCGTGTTTTCTAACCGAGCTGAAATGGAGATGGTGCTTTCGTGAAGCCTCACAGCGAGGCAGACCCAGTCGCCAGCTCGTACCTCCAGAGGCTCCTGCAGAACCACAGCTGCCTGCTTCCAGTGAGAGTTCTGGCTGAGCGTGCTCACACTGATCTCCCTGTCCAAGTAGATGTGGTACCAGAAGGGAATTGCAGTTATTCTGCCCGCAGAGATGGTCTGGACCTAAAGGTCAGAGATAAAAAAAAAATGCTTAAAAACTGCAGTCAGCTGTTGGATGCTTAATTAAAACTGCCAATAAAAAAACTTTTCTTTTACTATTATGCAATATTTAAGGTATAGTAATATGGATAAACTGCAGAAAAAAAATAATGTAACAGTAATCACAATAAAGAAGGGTTAGTTTGTGAGAAAATGAACAGAGTCTGACTGCGAAGCAGGTCAGCACAGCTCCATCACCACACTGATACCATTTTATTTAACTCAGACCATGCTACAGTCACAAGTTCAACACGTATTACTTACTTTGACTTCTCTGTTTGTATAGTTTGCGTTGGCATCCATAAGGTTCAAAACAAAAAGCTCCAGAGCCTCACTGAGACGTCTGCATTCTAGTGTGGAAAAGTCCAGGAAAACATGGACTGGTACCTGAAAAACAGAAAACACTCTTAACAAGTATGAAAACCCATACACAAGTTCCATTTTAGCTGCTTACCAAAACACAATGACTCCTCAGTTTTTATTTCAGGGTATTCACATTAAAATTTGAATACAGTTTTAGTAAAGACTGGATTTACAAATGTAAACCATTCCCATTTGTGTTTATGAAGCTGAGTACAGAACAGAAAATAAGTAATCCAGGACTAAGCTTTGAGGATAGAACGACAAGATTATACTATGCTAAAAATATCTAAAGAAAACAAACCAGCTCTGGGACAACATTCTTTGGACAGCTGAAGCTAAACTGACCCTCAGTTTAGGATATGGAAACGGAGCAAAAATTATCTAGAGGAGGTTCGAACTGGAGTATCATACAGTATGAAGCACACACGACTGGCGCAGCAGAACAGTGTGGGAATACATGACTTTCAGTGGCACAAAGTCACTCAAGGGCTTAAATGATCTGACATAAGCAACTGGACAAATTAGAAAGTGGAGAACAAAGTGGGTTTTACTCTGCTTCACAGTACAGATTAACAATAACCCAAAAACATGTAAAAAAAACAAAGCATGAAGAAACTGATATGGAATGTTCTGCAACGAAAATATCAATGTATTGTCCTCAATGGGTTTCTGTGGACAAAACTATTAATATTAGTTGTAGATAGCTCTTTAAACAACCACAGAGCTATCCACAACAGGTAAGATATTAAGTGTTCATAAACTTTCCACAGAATCCTACTTCAAAATTTTTGACTTACTTTTTCCAGAAAAAAAAACAAAAACAAAACAAAAGTAAACTAACTTAAACCTGATTTCAAGTCAGATCATGGTATTGAAGGCTACTTTACACTTTCAAAGGTAAAACATTATTCTTTAATCACAGCTATTATGAACACAGTCATTGGCAAGTTGTCTGTAACAATGGAAGTAAAAAAAAAGATGTAAGTAAGAAACCAAAAAACACGACTAATAAATCAAACACCTCAGGCTTTTCAGATTTAACAAAGCAGTCTATGCTTCAGGCCAGAAATCTGTCAGAGAATCTAAAGTGGCAGCGTATTGAAAAAAAAAGAAAAAAAATCTCAACCCTCCATGTTACAATTGTGTCGACCATAGAACGCACTGTTTGATGTGCTTGATGTAATGTGATCTGATGGATTCGGGCAGGAATCTCTTTGGGACAAGCTGTTTGTGCGCGTGTGTGCTGTGTGTGACGGTTGTGCTTGGATGTGCCCACCACAGAGGGCTTCACAGATCGCATCTGCTAAAACAAACAGCTGTCCCGCAAGAGGGAGGTCTGTAAAACTACCAGTACAAACATGAGACGCTGAAGGAAAACTTTGATTTCCAGACCAAATAAAGGAAAAGAATTTGAAAGGATTGGGGCAGCTGGCAAGCGCACAACAAACAGGAGTGCAGAAAACACTGTTCTGGACAACAGTATTTCAAATCAAATACTTGTTCAACAGGAAAAATCCCCTGCATAAGATAAAAAAAAAATAATAATAAAAATCTGATTTCATCATTGGTTGTCTATTAAAATCAAGCCAAGAAACTTAAATGTACGGTGCTCGACTGTTGACTATGTCATAAAAATCTTTGGTTAAATGATTTGACCGTACAAACATCCTAGACAGAAAAGTAACATATAAACAATATTCTATAGCTGTATTTTTGTGACTTGGTATGACTAACAATTACTTACCACAGTACAACAAAGTTTTCCGGGGTGAGATGAATTATTCTGTGATGTTTATTTTCATGAACACAAAGTTAAGTTTATAGTGTTAAAAAATCTGTGACCTTTAGAAATTTCTAAAACAAAAACTTAATACATTAGGTCAAAACGTTGATGAAAACCAAGCACATTTGTTTCAGGTAAAGAAACTTGTGCATGTTGCAGAACAAGAAACTACTTTGTACCACAGTGGTTTTCAATTTTGCTCTAGTACATCCACCCCACCCCCACAACCCCTAAGAAAAAAATAATAAAATGAAAAGTAGTTCAACCATAAATTTCCTCTCAGTAATTTGGTCGAATGTTTTGTCTTTGCAGCTGTTTCTGGTTGAACAGTAAACAAACACACTAACGGTAAAACAAAAAGTGGACTTCTGCTGTCAGTATGCTCCAGGGCAGTTGTGGCTACAATGTAGGTTACCACCATCAGTGAACACGCGTACGAATGAATAATGCATGAAAACTGTAAAGCGTCATTGAGTGTGTAGAAAAATGCTATACAAGACTAATGCGTTTTTATTATTATTGTATTTTTTATGTATACTTACAGTAAATTGATTGATGAAAGGAGCGATATTAAACCCCAGAGTTGGCTCCCGTCCCTGGACAGCACTTTCTAGTAGCAGTGTGTCCGACTCAACCAGCATTCCATACACAACAATCTTCTCTGGAAAAATGTGCCCTCCTTCTTCTAGCAGACACCTGACAAATAACACAATGTTACAATGGGGAAAAAAATCCAAGATATCTAAAAAAATACAAAACTTGTTATGGCTGATCAATATACGACAGTGTGGAAATTAACTACTTGTTGTATGTACTCTTAGTACTTTGATGAACAAATTATTATTATACTATTAATTTAATTATTATTTTTTTCTAATGCATAGAAGGCAGCGCCTGGGTGTTGTAATTTCATTGTTCTCATGTACAATGACAAAGGCATTCAAATCAATTAAACAAAACAGAAAAAAATGTACATTTCCTTGAACTGAAGTGACTTGTATGCAGATGATACACTCCTATTTTCAAATGATTCCAGGGTAGACAGAAGAGAGGAAAACAAGGGTTGTTGTTACCTGGCCAGTGAAGCTTTCTCCATCAGCTTTTGTCGAATGAGGCCACATGTTTCCACACAATCCAAAATGATGGCGCTCCACAGCTTTTCCCGGGATGGCCTCTGAAGGACGCCCTGCTCATCCTCTGTGTGGTTGAGCCAGAACTCTAGATGCTGTTCTGAGACACTATTGGACTGAGCAAGTCTCCTCAGTACTTCTTGTTGCTTGTTCTTTTCCACAGAGCTGTAGGCTTTCACACCACCTTGGTGAGCAGCGATGAGCGAGAGCAGAGAAAAGCCCTCAGACACATCCAGCACATAAAACAAGCTACTGTCAGGTGCAGGCATGACACTCACTTGCTCCTGGTTTTGTTTTTGAACTTTCAACTTTGAGATGAGCTTGGATAATGCACCGCAAAAACTTTGATGGTAATCCTGGTTGTTCAGGAGTGCCATCTCCGAACATTCCAGGGTACTAAAAGTTTCAGGTTGACTGTGATTTGTTTGGAGACAAGCCAACGCACTGCACAGCTCGGCTTCCGAGTTTGAGATGGAGTTCCCAGAATGCTGCAGCTCCACGTGCTTGTTAAGATGGATTTTACGACCATCTCTCAGCACGGCGACACTGCTGAGTCGTAAGTAGGCATCTTGACAGGAAACTTCAACAATCAACTCATCTCGCGGCTTTAACACAAAACCTAAGAAAGGAAAAAAAATACCTTTGACACAGAATCAAAACTCTTTACATACATTTGTGCAAATCTGTTCATAGTGACAGCTGCCCAATACCATCAAGTTGGATAAACTTATAGTTTGATAGATTTATTACTGAATGGAAAAACAGAATTTTGAAACATTGACCAGGTTAATAAGTAAGTTTAACATTTGATTAGTTTGATCAATTGTGAATATCACATGGATCAAACAGAAAGGTTGTGTAATATAGTGCACAGATTTAACAAAAGCATCAAAAGGCAGACAAATGAAACTAATAGGAGGGAAAAAAAGAGCAAATCTAAATGTGAAATGAGATTCAGGAGACCGGGTAGAACAACATCTGTTCACGTCACCATGGGGCTCGTTGGGGAATTTGTGGGGTGGGGGGTTGTTGGGGATGCATATTTATCACCTGTAAGGATTTTATGAACACTAAAGACTGTCGCAGCGGCTGGGACACGTATGTTAGTTATCACTGGGAAATACGGTGTCTACTTTGAGGCTGCCGTAACCAATTAGCAGAGCAGTGACAGGTTGTTGGGGCTGGTCTGTGAAATAACGCACTGCAGTGTCTACAGGAAGATATTACCAAATGTCAATGGCTGTTAACTCCCACCGACCTGTGATGACAGCAAAGAAAATAATAGAATCCCAAAGGGTTTTTTGGCAGTTTTAGTTATGCGCATACATCTTTCATCTCTTTGTTGCAACACCCAAGAATTGCACAACATATGCTATATTATTACTAAAATGTACTAATGGGTCACTGACAAAGAGCTTTTCATTTCATTCTGTTTATTGTTTTAAAAGGACTGTGCACATTATTTAACATTCAAAGAATATAAATGAGCCGTAGTTAGCACAACAGCTGATTTACATCCATTATCCTTTTCCTAATTCTGTAAATGCATTATAGATTTTATACTGGTTTCTGTGGTGTCAGTTTATATTATTTGTTTTTATCTATGTGAGTTTACAGCGACACAGTAAAATAAACAGACCTGGTTAATGGTCTGTTTACATAAAAAAGTAAAACTCCACAACATAAACTTTGTTTAAACGGTTATCAAGTCTTTAAGGTTAGACTTGATTTAAATAGTAAGAATTTTCTCTTTTCACAAACATATTCCGAGCACTGGTTTACCTGGTTTTCTTATCATAGATTCAATGATTCTTCAACAAAAATTCACACCAACTGTTCCATCCTACAAACCCCAATTAAATAACAAATACCTATAAATTAAAAAAAGGAATCCCCCTTATACAAACAGATGGTGCAAAAATGAAAAGCATGTTTCATTTATGTCTATTAGAGCCTTACATGTTGTGATGTGGATGGGGTAGATGGCCTGCTCCCAGCAGGTGTCTTCCTGAGGTCCAGTGGACAGACTGTTCTCCTCGTCCAGGTGGAGCTGGAACCACACAGCCAGAGCGTCCAGTTGTCCTTCCTGAGTGACAGGCAGCCGGATCTCCCGGACTTCCCTGGAGCTCAAGCCTTCCAGTTCCTGCAGGTTTCAGACACACCACAGTTAAAGAAGTGGCCGATCTTTGACTAACAACAAGTTACTTTTCCTCACAAAATAAAGGCTGAATGAATGGAGTCCATATGCCAGGAGTAAAAAACTTTATGAATCATTTACACATTAATATATATGCCTTTGTAAATCAAATGTCTGATTCAGAACTTGACAACTGCTTTTAATTCAGCTTATTGATGATAATTTTATATGTTAAATCAGTTGTAAAATATTTATTGAAAACAGAAAAAACAAGTATAATAGTAAGCCTCATCTGTTTAACATCCTTACACGAGGGAGAATAAAGATGAACATTATCTTTTCTAACCATTTTAAAACAACATTGTTAACAGTTAGCAATGATTGAAAATCATAAAAACAGCTTGTAACAGTCTGAAGTTAGAATTAAACACCTACAGTATCTAAACCTCATGAGAATAAAAAAAAACTTGAGGAACCAAAGAAACAGTCTTCAGATAGTAAAAAGCCAAATACAACATGAAACTAAAGTTGTTATCCATCTTTTCTGATTGAAAATAAAGAAACTCACAAAGGATTTCTCCCCTAATTCTAAGCATTTGATAGCAGCCAACGCAGCTTTATTTCACTCACTGGTTGCATGAATACCTCCAGGTTCATCATTACAAAATATCTGAGAGAACCGTCTCTTTAGCCATGCAAATACTTTTAAACAATTAGTTGTGCACAGGGTTCTGCAGGCTTGTAGCTAAATTAACTAGTTGTCACTCATGTGCAATAAAACTTAAGAGTCTGTTAACATTATGGGACTAAAATATGGTCAAAAAAACATTAATTTGTTGTTGCTTACTTGCACATTGTTGAAATCTATGGTGAGAGCTGTGAAAGGCTCTGTGAGAGCTTTGTATCCTCCGGGCAGCCTGCTGAGTCTCTCCGTGGTGTATGGCTCCATGGAGTCATCAGCCTCCGAGCTGCAGCTCACTGGACTGCGGAGTTCTCCGGCTGCAGCCATCGACAGACCGCCCACTTCTGTCACACAGAGTCTGCATGGGGAAAAAAAACAAGTCCTGAGAGGTCCAGATCACTTGGACTGTTGACTCAACAACAACAAAAGCTCAATTGCACTGAGCTGACACATCTACAGTATGATTTACATTAAGACAGTATAATATATAAGATCACTGCTGAGACAGACCTGTGATGCCGGCGGATCTCAAGGCACTCAATAGCCATACAGAACACAGTTGCTCCTGCTGGGATGACCCGTCCTGTGGTGGACACTTCTTCAAATTCATTCTCACCGCTCTAAAAAGACAACCATGTTAAAAATACATCAAAAATAAGCTGCTCAACTCAACACAAACACAAAAACTTTCCAGACAAAAATGCAAATAAGACACATCAACACACAAATAAAAGTTCAAGTTTACTCCAACCAACTTCTCATTAGGAAGTCCAGACCAGCTCAGAATGAAACATTGGGCCTCATGCAAGAACCGTTTGTACGAACAGATTTGTTCTTAAGTTGTGCGTAAGAGTAATTTAGGAGAATTTGTGGCATTCACCAATTTTTTCGTATTCTAAGATTTTTTTTTTCAGATACGAACAAAATTCACGAGTGGTCCAGACCTGTCGTATATTTTCCGAGCAGTCAGTCTGCTGTTATCCAGATGGATTTTCTTTACTAATTACGTTATATTTTGTTATTTAGAAAATATTTGGAGTTGAAAATAAATCACACGCCATAATTATTTTTGACAATAGGTTATTCTGTTTGAATTGGAATTATAATTTTAAATGTAACTAACGACAAATTGATTAGATTAATTTAAATTGGCTATTAATGCTGTTGTGTAACTACAATTTTAATATGAAGATTTCAAACTAAAAAACTTAAATTATGCATTAATTGAAGTTTGGAGACATTTTAAAATGGACTAGAGAGAGATGAATATGATTTATATTTTTATTTCTGTGTCTGTATACAATCCACGGGAGAAATTAACAGCAGTCATTTCATTCCTTTGCTTTAGCTGGTCCTTTAATTCCACGACTGATGCTGCTAAAAATGACAGATTTTCATTTCTCGATCTCATAGAGCAGGACTTCAATCTCCGAACTCGTAAAGTTCTTCTTTTTACTTTTCGTTGTCATTTTCATGAATGGGCACTTCCTGATATCTGAGGCAGGAAACATAGCCTTTTATGGTGCTTTTGGGGTGGTAATTATGTAAATTACCTCTCCGCGTGAACGAGCAGCTAGATACGAACAGGTGCAAATCATCATGTTTACACAGCTCATTTACAGACTTTTCCTGAAGATAGAAGAGTTTATTGAATCTGACGAGGCATGCTCGTACCAAGGGTCCGTATGAACAAAAGTAAGAGAAATTTAGGATAAGAATACGAACATGTTCTTGCATGCGGCCCAGTGTGGAAATACAGAATTAATGGTGACCAGATGTAGACAATCGCATTAATTGCTGCTTTATGTTTGTTTCTGCTGACCTTTACTCTAAGAGGTTCAAAACAAAGCAGCTGGATTTTGTTTCTTGTTTGTGAAGACAAACATGAAACAAAGTCCAGTTGCTTTGTTTAAAAACTAGGATGTCCTGATGCATCTCAGTAATCCAGGTAAAAAATCAAAAAGAAAAAAAAAACTGTGTAGGTCCTCTGGACGGGTTCTTCTCTAATGAAACGTTTCGTCTCTCCTCCAAGAGACTTCTTCAGTCTGAGAGTTTCAGGCAAAATTCAGGCTTTTAAGCCCTGCCTCCGTGTGACTGATACTCACATCACATGGCTATCGTTGACACCTAATTAACACTTATTGTTAACAGGGGGTGGAGCAATACTGGCAATGGCCGCGCTGTAGGAGGGGGACAACTGAAAATGGAGGTCTTCACCTCTGTTTAATGATGGACGGTCTTTCTGCACAAAAATGGCTTCTTTTACTCCTCTCTCAAACCAACGTTCCTCTCTATCAAGAATGAGAACATCCTCATCTCTGAAAGAGTGACCGCTGGCCTGTAAATGAGTGAAAACTGCAGAGTTCTGGCCATTAGACGTAGCTCGTCTGTGTTGGGACATTCTTTTGAACAGTGGCTGCTTTGTTTCCCCGATGTATAACTGGTCGCAGTCCTCCTGGCACTTAACAGCATATACAACATTGCTCTGTTTGTGCCGGGGCACCGGATCTTTGGGGTGAACCAGCCTTTGCCGTAATGTGTTTTGGGGTTTGAAAGCCACTGGGACATCATGTTTAGAAAATAAACGTCTCAGTTTCTCCGAAACACCTGCAACATACGGAATAACCACTGGTTTGGGTCTGGGTTTGGGGTCTTCATTTTCACCTGAAGGTTGCACGGAATCCTGTCTGTGTTTCCTGTCTGCTTTCAGGAAAGCCCAGTCAGGATAACCACACTGCTCCAGGGCCTGTCGTGTGTGTGATTTCTCTTTCTCCCTGGCTCCTGGGTTTGTAGGGACACTGTCTGCTCTGTGGTACAGAGTCCTGATCACTCCTAACTTGTGTTCCAGTGGGTGGTGGGAGTCAAAACGCAAATATTGGTCTGTGTGGGTGGGCTTACGATATACGCCAGTTTCCAACCGTCCTCCATCCAGAACCGAGACATCGCAAAAAACTAGGATTAGCCCATTTCCAGGACTGTCTTTACAAACATGTTGTAACTGTTCAGTTTATGTGTTAATGCTCAAGGCAAAGTGTTGATCCATTTATGTGGCCTTAATCTGTTTTTAGGGGGATGGCAAACATCATACAAGTTAAACTAAATACATCAAGAGTCCATCTTTATAAAATAAGTGGCATCCATTTGCAACTGAATGTTTCCTGGTCGTGTGTGAGGCTTACCTTTGGAGGCAGCAGGAGGTGGTGCCAGGCATGAATGAGACTCTCTATGATGCCCTCTCCAAACAAACCTGCATCGACTGTCTCGGTCACCACTAACGACACCCTTATGCAGAGAAAATAGTTTTTCATGAACTTTCAAACAGAACATTCAACATAACAGACAACAGAAGCACAACTCTACAAAGTTCAAAGTAAATTCATGAGAAAATGCACCTGCGTGGGATGTCTGCTGGCACTTCCATCTCAAGGGATTTCTTATGGAGGATGCTGATGCTGCCGTCCATCCCGTTGGCAGCCACCACCTCACAAGCCAGCTCGTACATGGTCTTTGACAGCTCACAGGCAAACACCTCAGCAGCCCCCGCCTTCTTAGCACACATTCTTGATAAACAGAAACAGGATGTTTGAATGAGATGTTTCATACTCACAATTAAAACCCTGCATCTGGCACCATCTGTGGCAAGTGAGTTAATTTATTTAAAATAAGAACTTGCAAAAGCTAATTGCTTAAAAAATACATATTCCAATGGGAAATATCTCACCCAAGTATTCCAGTGCCAGTACCTATGTCAAGTACAGTGTTGCAGCCGCTCTGAACAGCCTTCTGAATGGCTTGCTGGTACTTTCGGTTCCTGCCTCGGTCATTGAGCATAAGGAAATGCCAACGCTCCACCAGCCAGTTGGCCACACGGTAAAAGTTCTCTCTGGCTTCTGGGTAGTCTGGTCTCAGCTTTAAGGCTTTGTGGAAATGACCTGCAGCTTCATCTCTAAATCCCATTCTGAATGAGAAAAGACAGAAAAGGTCATGGCAAATGGCATAAACATTTGTGAGTTTATAAATATGTTTTAACAGTTTTAAAAGAATAGTACCGGAACAGGTGTTCGCCCATACTGTTGAGGATGACCTCGTCGTCAGGAAAGACTTCTAGAGCCTGTTCGTAGCAGTCAAACAGTTCCTGAATGCGTCCCACAGAGTCTAACTCTTCTGCCCATTTGAAGAGAGTGAAACGAAATGAGTCCTGAAACGAAAATGTCACAGATTTTTGGACTCTGCTGCAATATAAAAATGGCAAATACACAGTAGAACAAATGTTTTTTGTGAATGAATAAATTAATGAAAAATTAACTTATTACCAATGGAATAAATTCAAAACATATATTTTGGAAAGCTGCCAACTTAGTCTGCAATGTCAATAAGAAATTAAAGCAGAAAAAATAAATGACATTTCTTAAACTCTGACTTAGACTTTTATGTGAGATGTTTTGAAAGAAAAAAAAGATACATTTTGGGGGAAAAAGTGTTTTGTACTACTGAGATTATACTGTAACTTTAAGGATGCATTAAAAACAGATGGCTGCTTCTTACCCTAAAAAACAAGCAGGTGAATAAAACATTTGGTTTTCAGCTTCAGGGGAAAAAACACTTTAAATGAAAATACAACAGGTCCTACAACTGGATAGTCAAAAATGAATCAGTGTCCGCAGTCAACTACAAGAAGAGGTGCCAACAGATGACTTCTGTAGATATAACTTTTATAAAAAGAGTGCAAAATAATTAACAAATCTTATAAAATCAAAAATATTTAGCAAAATAAAAAGCGGACAAATAGGATAAAACGTTGCTGAAAAAAATACGAAGGCTGACAATAGGGTATGTAATTGATCTTCAATTATGAGATAAAAGGCTTTTTTTTCCTTTATGTCTTTTAAACTTGGGTTTTGTTCTTGCTTAGCAGATAATTGTATAAAATAGATATTTGATAAATGCACATCACACTATTTTGGAGGGGAAATTATGCCATTACCTTTGCAAAATTCTTAAACACAGGTGCGAGGCTGAGGACCAGAAGGTAGTGCACAAAAGCCGTTCCATAATCCTGGTTGTAAAGGCACTGCTGGGCACTCTCCAGAGAACTGGAGACCAGCTGGTCCCTGGCAGGGTCCTCCTGTCTGCGTCGTCTGCGAGTCCTCCTGCCATGCTTGGGCCTTGCACTGGTATTAGGCATCCTTCAATGAAAATCAGTGATATTTTTTTAAGATATATTATGCTAACTGCGTTTGTGCATCCGTGAAGTATTTATCTGTGCATCTAGTTTATTTTATTATTAATATTATTTAATGCAGGTTTTCCAGTTTATGCTCCATTTATCAGGACTAAAAACATTAATTACTTGTGATATTTTAGGTTAATTTTTTTAGGACATAGTAGCTTAAGTAATTTGGATGCAAGTCAACATCTTTTAAAATTATATATCCATAATGATATGGCATGTGGTGTGAATAAGCTTACTTGTGATTCATCAACTTGCTTTCATCTCGGTGCGTTTGTTTCCGAACATTAAACTTGAGAACTTATAACAAAATGCTCACGGACATGCATCATGGACAGAGTTTTAGGCACACTTACTTACTGTGAACACAAGATTCCAGGCAGGGTTTTGTGATGGAAATGCAAGCATCAAGTCAAACCGGGTGCCGTCGTCAATAATACCCCCAACACGCTATCGTAAACACCATACACATCCTTAAAACATCCTTCTCCTTACAGCAGACTGAAACTAACCCACATGAAAACTTTTAAGAAAGTCACTACAAATATTTTTGCTCCAATTCTGCTCATATATACATTTTACCATTAGCTATATAAGACAATAACCCACGTTTTTACTCTGAATCGCTTATCCAAAAAAAATAACCAAGTGCGGTGCGTTCTAAAGTCCGCGCGCAAAACGGGCACGGGCACAAATCATTCCTGAAAGAAAGGTTCCGCTTTTTTGTAGACACGTTTAATTGGTTTTAAATTCATAACAGGATACACCATTGATGTATTATATACTAAAATGACAACAAGAAGTGTTTTAGATTCGCATATATGTGTCGATATTTATTTAACAAGCGATTCATGGCCAATGTTTGCCCGTCAGATTTATTGTAGGGGATTACAAAATCAAAGAGTACAAGAGATCAAGAAAGTTCACTTTCACTTAAAAATGTGTTTTCATTACAGAATCTTTTTTTTCAGATGGAGATTACTTACTGACGATTTATGATTGACGTTAGCTTCATCCACTGATATCATCTGTTGTAATAATTTGCACAAAAAGTTGCCAATATATGCACAAATAAATTACTGTTGCTTGCCTGGCAATTTATGCACTAGAATACATCTATATAAACATATAACAGTGAGGAGAAAATAATTAAGGCAGCAGAGACAAAAAAAAAAAAAAAAAAAAAAAAAAAGTGAACTATGAGCTTCAGTGCATGGGGGTGGACCTGAGTACCCAGGACCCAAGAAGGGAGAGGGGCCCATGGAAGTCCTGATTTTATTTTTTGGCATGGATAGAGGCCCACTGACATCGAGAGTGTACAGGGTCCAGAGTTTGGTGCTACACCCCTGCTTCAGTGTATAAAGGAAAACATGGTGCTCCTCTCTTAAATATGCTCGGTGACACTGACACAGGTATCTAGGCTTTGTGATTTGAAAATGTGCACCGTGATCTCATCGAGTAATCACTAAACACTGGCTCAGTGTGAAATTTATTTTGTTGGTTTGCAGGACATCATTTGGCCTTTACAGTGCTTTTTATATACTTTAAAACGTCGTATTGCACTATGTTACAGTAATATCTTGCTCACTGTTGTGTTTTTAAATCTCTAATGTTTTTTTCTCATTTTGGTAACAAATTTATGCACTTTATAGAGGACCTACTGTATAAGAAACAATAAGAGGTTTAAAGCTAAATTGTTTGCCAGCTTAAGAGTTTTTTTTCTTTTACGTTTTTAAACATTTAACAATCCATAACCATTTTTTTTCTCTTGAGCATGTTATTTATGACTGTTATTTACAATGCAGAGGTAACTTTTTCAAAGATGTCATAAATTAAAAAGAGCCTTTTGGAAAGACTGGAAATAAACAGTATATTTTCAGAAACTGTCAAACCTTTGGGTAATTTTTACATTACCACATTTGTGTTTCTCACTGTACAAATAAAATGTAAGATTTTGCAAAATGTTAAATCAAATTTGTCACAGTACTGAATTTTGAAGGTTGACATATTATCCAACAGAAGAAGACAACAACAACTTGTAATAACCAAAAGGAACTAACTCAGAGCAATACACGATAGTTTTAATGCAGACTTAAACTTTTCTTACCTCTGTGGACACATAAATCCTGCTTGACCACCTGGTGAATATGACGTAAGTGGGACTGAACCATCTCGCACAAGTACATACTCTTTGACGGCAAGTTCGCTACACGCACGCAGATGTCAGCAGAGTTTCTCAATCTGTCACTTCACTAGGTGGAGTGCCTTTGATGGACAATGAAAAATCTGGACGCTGCAGCTGTAACTTTTTAGTCTGCCCCCTTTTTTTGCTGGACTTCTGATGAACTTTTCCCTCGTGTTGTCGTCACCTTTTAATAGTTACTGTTAGCCTTTCCTCGCTTTATTTGACAGCAGGGGAAACAACACCCAGCATGATCCACCCGTGTCAGAAGTTACCATGCTAGCTAGCGTTAGCCGCTGCTACTTGACGTAGCTATGTTTTTTCAGACTGACCTGACCCGAAAAGAGCACCAGTTTTGATAGTGACCGGACTTTTTTTCTTTTCTTCCTGTTTTCACTGCCTGGTAGTAAGGATAATTTGGCCAGTATCTCCGTTGTTGAACAAGAAGCTATCAATCTGTCACAGACATGGGACTACACCCGCTAGAGTTTAGTGAGTGCTATTTGGACAGCCCCAGCTTCAGGGAGAAGATAAAGGCACACGAAGCAGAGCTGGACAAAACCAACAGGTTCATCAAAGAACTGTACAAAGATGGGAAGAACCTCATTAATGCGACAAAGCGTAAGTTGGAAAGTGTAAGAAAAGTCCACGCAGGGCAGACACACATTTCTTTTCACTTACAGACATCAGTGATATGTTAGATTTGACAGATGATCTTTATTATCCTGAGCAGACAGGCGTTGACTTTTTCAATTTGTGTCAATATTATTTGTGTATTAAGAGGGCAGTAGTAATTGCCACAGTAACCCATACGTCTTATTAAAGTCTTACACTATTTTATCTTAATTATACCAGTCTCAGATTATCCATTGGCACAGCTGTAGTCTTGTTTGCCCAGTGACCTCAGCACATAATCTACATTGGACATCTCTCAGCAAGTCCTGTTGGAAAATCCCAGGTTTGCTTTTCCATCAGTGCAAAATACAGTTAAAAAAATAATATAGTAGTATAAGTAATTCATAGCCAAGTCATTTCTCAGATAGTCTAATCGGTTAGGCTTCATGGTGACAGGCGATGAAACAATTTTTGGTACTTTCAGGGGCATTTTGGGCATATTTTAATATCAAGATTGACCATGAATGTATTTTCTTGGTTCACGACAGTGTGTGTTATTAATGTGATATTTTACTGTCTTGTGTGTCAGGAACACGCCCTCTACAGACACTAAACCCATACAGTCCCATCAGGCTTTGTTGATTCACTCTGTTGACACACATCATGTGTCATTTGGGCCACCTTTCTGCAGAGCTAATTTTCCTTATGGTGTAACTTGTATCTGAAAAGCTCAGCTTGGCCTTCAGCTACTCTTACTCATTCTGCATCACACCATCCTCTTGTACCGTACATGACTGTTGTGCTGAGTTGCTGTCAGGCTGTTTGCATACTTCCTGGAGCTCCTATTATCACTGCAACTATTTCTGAAAAACATCAGCTTTGCCACATGTTGCCTACGCTGAGATTGTAGAAAAGAACCTTTGTGTTAAATGCACTGTGTCATTTCAGTTATGTTTACATGCCGTCACGTCCAAAATTTAGCATCTTTATTTATGTTGCAGCCAAGTGCTTTAACCAATAGATTCTGCGTGAAGCATTGTGGTGAACAAGTTTGCAACCAAAACACAGATCAGATGATACTGATGCATAGCTGAGTTGGTGTCAACCAGCAGCATCTCGTAGTTCCTGCAGGACATGCCATGTCTTGTATTTCATGCTTTATGTGACTGTGGCGAAGACATGTGCAACTGTTTTGCTGTCGATCTTAAAGTGAGTCCCACACTTTGGCACTGAGCTCCTCATCTGCGTACTCTGATTAGGTCTGCGTAAAGCATACGAGTGTGACGTTAAACCAGAAAACTTAATGGTGGCTTCCCATTAGGACTATTGCAAAATCAGCTGAAAATTCAGGAAGGAACTGTTTATCGTCTTCTAATGTGCTGACGTGACATTTTATCTGCCTAATTCACAGTGTCGAGAGGCTCAAAGTGTTGCTTTTAACTTCAAGTAATGTCAAAACATTTTATTATATTATTTCATCACAATAACTGGGAGCAATTTATGCCGCAAGGCATTTAGTTTTAGCTTCTCAATTGAAAGAACAGTTGCATAGACCTATTCAATACTGTTGTCTTTTTGCTGAAGAAAAAAATATATATAGTTAATGATTTGGGCCTAACAACAAACAACAGATGAATAATCATTTTAGCAGAAGCTAATGATGAAATGAGGAGAAAATATTGCTTACTAGCTTCTGTACAAGTGTATTTACTGTGTCTAAACAAGAAAATTTGGAAAATTGTGTCAAGTTCCACATTTTTCAACCTTCTCCATTTATTTTGGGAAGCCTTAGACCCGTTAGTTTTACATGGTCATACCAGATTGTTGCATTTTCCTGTAGATACAATTTAAGCATTACCCCTACAGTTACTCAAACTTTATAAACAAAATGGATACAAAATAAAGCTAAAAATCTCTGTGAGTTGTGAATCAGTGTTAGTAAATATGTGGCGAAATCAATCTCATGGTACATGTTTTCCTTTTTCTTGTAATTTTACAACTATTAGAAAAGAGAAACGTTTCCCTAATTTTGAATGTCTGGCCGTTACAGAAATGTAATGTCCGATGACCCGAAGAGGTCCCAAGTGTGAGTCCAATGTTCTCTACAAATGATCAGATTGTTTAAACATCACAACACACATTTGTAAGCTTTTTGTTCAGTTTTCAGCCTCTTGTCCTTCGTTTTCTTGTATGAGTGAGATAGTAAGGTTCACCATACCTTGACTCATTTAAGTTTGATGATTTACTTACCTCACATCGTAATTTTCAAGTAAAAACACAAGAAAATGCTGTTGACAAATATGAGGATGTTAATCATTTAAAAAAAAGCTGAATATTTAACCTCTCAGATAGTTTGAGTCTGTAGTTTCCTAGAAATTAGAGGTTAAAAATAAGGCTTTTACAGAATAGTTTTTAAAATATTTTTTAAACAAATCTTTTGACAAAATGCTTTAGGCCATAAAGGGTTAAGTAGAAGCAAATAAAAATGTTTTTTCGTTTACGCACGAGGCGGAGCTTGGCTCCTGTCCAGCTCTCATGCGGACATTGCTCCCGTTTATGATGTTTCATGTGAGTACGGACCAAGGAGCCGTATCTCCTCTGCACATCATAGATTGTGCAAAATAGCTGCAGTTTTCTTCCTGCTAATGTGCTTGTTTGTAGTTTGCATCTTTGAAGCTGATAACGGCTGACATTGTGGAAGAATTTGTTCTCTCTTGGATTTGATGGGTAGAATAGAACCTGAGCTCTTAGACTTTGTGGATTTGACAGTTCACATAAAGGACTGATTATCTGCCTGTAAACACATAAACGGACAGCACTGACTGACCTGTCTCCTAAACTAGAACTGCATGATAAAATAGCTTTGCGATGACCTCTGAATGATCTGGTGTTTGCGCAGTGTCTGACGTCCAGCTGTTGTCCGCCCTCGGCCCACCCGTAACTCCCTCGGCCACTGCAGCTGGGAGGATGTCCCGCTGTGGAAAGTCCTTGGTTCTGAGAGGAAACTTTGAAACAGGACCCTGGCTGCACAAAGCCATGACATGGAAGTACCCGCTTGTGGAGCAACATGCAGATGTGCTTCTGTTTTAGAGGGTTTCCTCTGCAGGAAGTGTGTTCTGTCTGGAGTACACTTAAGTTCACATCATTGTCTTTAGTGTTCGAGCTCTGATTTGTTTGTCTACAAAAGTTTTCTATCCATTACTTAAAATAATAATAATAATAATAATTGCATTCAGTGTTATCTGAATTAGTAGAAGTATGTTGTTTTTCTGTGTTGTGTTTTCTGACACACTTAAGACAAACTTGCATAAAGTTTCACTGTTCTGTATTTTGTGAAATCCATTTTGAAAACAAGCCATATAAAGGTCTCTCTCCTTGGCAGGCAGCATTTAGAGTTGCCTGTTTTGGTGTGTTTTGGCTCACTGCTCCTGTCTGTGATCAGATTACATGTTCTGTCCAAGAGCCGTGTTACAATCCTTCATTAAACTCACATTAGCACAAGAGGTGAGTTTATGTAGCAGAGAAGTATTTTATTAATTTCTGTAGAAGGGTGGTTGCCTAATATTTGGGTAGGAACATGTTTTATGGAAATATTTTTGTTTACAAAACAATATTTAGACATTACTCGGCCGTTTAGTTGAGACTGACCGGATGCTTTCCAGTGCTGCCTCACCCTGCACACTTGTTTTGAGACTCAGGAAGTCATGAATGAAGTAATGCAGGGTTTGTGGGTAGGGAGTTACGGAGGAGGGGCATGGTGGTAGGGCATGTTTTGGGAGGCAAAGGTTGGAGGCAAGTGGAGCAAAATTCCAGCCTGGATAAGAGCGAAACGGGAAGCACTGTGTGGAAACTCAAGGGGCTGGGACCGGGTCTCCTGACCTGAGTGGCACATCTGATCACACTGCAGAAATCATAACAAACAACCTGCCTGCATAGACACCAATTAATACACTGTGGATTTCTCCAGCAGCTGACCTTTGACCTTCAGTCAAATGTTATGGTTTGTTATTGGAAAACATTTTCTGCAGCATCCAGGACAGGTCGAGTTATTTTCCCTGCTTTAAAATGCACAAGAAGTAGAAATGACCTCATGTAATTGCAGATTATTATCTTAGCACCCCTATGTTTTTTTATTAAGATAATATAGATATGGTTTATACTAAAATGTGCTGCCAGTAACTTTAGGATTGACAACAAGCATAAAATGTGTTTTGTTTTTTTTTTGTTTTTTTTGTGTCATATCGAGGTAATATGCAATTATGTCTCATTCTGCACAAGACCCTGGCAAGAACTGAACTGAAGATTGTCCAGTGTTGTGTCATGAGTTGAACCTATTAAACCACCAAGTTAAAATACCTTTTTAAACAGTTAAAATATTTTATTTTCTGCTTTTGAATCAGTTAATTTCAAGGATAGCTGTCACAGCTAATTGGCTTATGAAACACATAAATAACTAATGCTGGCAGTTTACAAGGCTACAATTTGGTGTCTGAGAGACACTCCCATCAAAAACTCTGAGCCTGGTGTAAGGCACAAAATGGGTGTTTTATTAATTTTACAGAAAAGTTGCTACAGTTGGGTGGGACTGTAGCTGTGAGTCATGCTCTTTATTTATTGTAGAAATCTTTTAGCAAAATTTTAGCAATAAATTTTGGTGTCAACTTTGTTTATCTAAAGCACAAATTTTCACAAATGAATGGGCAGATTTTGATTTTCAGAACAAAATCATTCAGGGCACATCTATAACTGAATTTTATAATTACTTTGTTGTAGAAACTGAAAGACATTCACAACAAGAGCATTGTACATTGTGATTTTTTTTAAGGTTAGACCAAAACGGCAAAACTCCACCATTTCTCAATATCAGCTAATTATAGTGTAAACCTCTGGTATGGATTGTGGACATTCCATCAAGTAATTCCATGGCTTTAATTTTTTTTAAAGAGTCAGTTGATTGGTTTATCAGCGAGACATAAACCAGTCCACTTGTATTATGGACATGTGTTTAATTGTTTGTTGTAGTTCATTGATTATAATTTTTTTTCATAAAGCACAAAACTGCACTGACTTATTTGCTACAGCTTAAAGCTGGAAAGTGGACATCTTGTCTTAATTCTTGTCCTTCACTTTTCTGTGTTTTTATTACAGAATTATCATACTTTGTTGTAGTGTAATTAATTATGAAACTTGAACCTTTTTATCGCAGATTTTCCACCGTGCCTCTTGTAGATTATCTTGTAGGCATTAAAGTAGAGAACTACAATTTGGGTATTTTTTTTTAATCTCGTTTGTAGTGCAGGGCAGGTTTGTTTTATCAGATATAGGAAGGGGGTCCGTATGACTCATGCTACAAGCCAGCACATTTTGGCCTCTGGTGTTCTGCACAGAAACTAGCCAAGTTTGACAGTTCCCAGGTTTACCCTGAAATGCCTTGCTTTAAAAGGCAAAAATCAGGCCAACACTTTGCCTTGGACTCTAGTGTGCCCTGGTGTGCGTGCGTGCGTGTGTGTGTGTGTTATTTCTATCTCGTAATACTTCTTTTCTTCTGGACAGCAGCTATTCTTTCAATCTGCTATGCAGGTCTCTCATCTGCAGCGTTGTTTATTTCTTCACTGGTTAGGTTTAGTTGATCTATGCTGTTGAAAGTTCAGTTGATGCTGCACAGAGCAACACTGCTTTGGCT
>NW_013952733.1:361519-362801 GCF_001266775.1 Austrofundulus limnaeus
CCCCCCCCCTTCTCTGCATATTGTCTGATGCTAAATATTCTTGAAGCATTATGTAAATAAAGATCATCTAACATTCTTCATGTTTTATGTAACAAAGTTCATAGTTTTCATTTGGAATTGGAAAGATTTGTGCACGAGCTTACATGTGGCTTTAATAAGGACGTTGCATATCTATCTGTTCACATCACAGCTCTTGTCGTGCACATTTGCCTTTGATGAATTACAGATTTTTTTGTGTTTAATTTATTGAGAATTACAAGCCAAGTTCCACAAATTCTCTTTTATATTTACTAACTTTATATGACAAATCTTCTGCAAATACCAGTTAAAACTAACTGAGTAATTTCTTTATAGGTCAACAGCTGTTCATGGAGGCAACAGCTTCTAAACTCTATGCAAACTTTATAATTCTTGACAAATACGTGTGTATGGAAACTGTTCTGTAACAAAAGCTTAAAACAACAAAACATCACACCTGAAATGACGCCAGTGCGGTCAGTCCACCACAGTTTGACACTGGTCAGTATCCTGCACTTACGTCACACTCCGTATTTATGTTAAAGGTTTTTAGGGTGTGTTAGGATTTACTGTGATGTTGCCAAAACATGTTTTTTAGTGTGTCAGCTGAATTTTCTACTTACAGTCACTTTGTGTTTGAAGATATTAAGTCGTGCAACAGAGACTCTAACATTCATTTTATTATCAAAGTGATTACACACATGGACAAAATTGTTGGTACCCCTTGTTTAATGAAAGAAAACCCCACAATGGTCACAGAAGTAACTTGAATTTGACAAAAGTAAATACACATGAAACAGGCCTGGTCAGAAATGATGGTACCCCTGAAAATAATGTGACCAAAGGTCATGTTAAATCAAGGTGTGTCCACTAATTAGCATCACAGGTGTCTACAATCTTGTAGTCAGTGGGTCTGTATATAAGGCTACAGATACTCACTGTGCTGTTTGGTGACAAGGTGTGGACTAGTGCTGTACGAAACAATTATTTTCTAATTGATTAACGATTGTTTTTTCGATTAATCGATTATTCTAACAACAAATCTAAAAGTTATTCTGATGTGAGTGCACTGGAAATTTAAAATGTTTTCATCAAACTAACAAGAACAGTTCTTTAATATTGTAATATTTTCTGTAATAGTTTTTTTCATGGACACAAAGTATGCACTCTAGAGTCAATTCTTTAACAAAAAAAGCTTAAAAGATTAAACATCAACATAAAATCTCAACCAAAGCATATAAAATTCAACTAAAAGAAATATAGT
>NW_013952733.1:362811-364302 GCF_001266775.1 Austrofundulus limnaeus
TTAATATCCAGCTCCATGTGTTTCTATTGATGTCATTTCCCCACTAGAAAAAATGTGTGATGGAGGTCCATGGAAGGCGAACATGTTTAAATCAAATAAACAAAAGATGATGCAGTTAAAATAAATAAAAGGTATTTAAGCTATGTTTTGAACATCCAAAACACGTCCAACACTTGTTGGCTGCTTGTGCTCTTTAGGTCAGACGTGTGTCGGGAAGCTCCTCTGTTGTTTGAGACGCTGGGGGAACCGTCTGATGGGGGAACCGTCTGATGGGGGAACGTGGCTCCACCTAACACCAGTCTCTGTTTAATGGTGGATGAAATAAATAAAGTGGTGGTACTTTATTTACTTTGAGCAAGTGAACGTCGTGCTCACCAGATAATTAATCCACCAGATAATTCAGAGGCGGTCTGTTAAGTAAATTTTACTCCAGGAGCTGCGAGGCTTGTTTTCAAGCTTCAGACTGAATTGAAGCAGCGGCTGCTGATGTCATTACGCTCTTGTGCGATGCTGCGTTCAGGACAAGCATGGAAAACTCACCACTCTTATGCCAATACAGTCGCAATGATGCTTTTACCGAAATGGAACTGCATGAACATTCACGTGGTGGTTATGTAATACAGCGAATCGGTAATAAAAAATCTGCGTCGACAAATGTACATAATCGACGTCATCGATTATTTCAACTAATCGGTGCAGCCCTCCTGTGGACCACACTCAACATGGACCAGAGGAAGCGAAGGAAAGAGATGTCTCAGGAGATTAGAAAGTAAATTATTGACTATCATGTTAAAGGTAAAGGTTATAAGACCATCTCCAAGCAGCTTGATGTTCCTGTGATTACAGTTGCATATATAATATGCATATATTGTTCAGAAATGTAAGATCCATCCAAGAGGAAAACACTGGACTATTCCGAGGTGGCCTTCTATGAGCCCTGACCTAAATCCTATTGAGCATCTTTGGAAGGAGCTGAAATATGCCGTCTAGAAAAGGCACTCTTCAAACCTGAGACAACTGGAGAAGTTTACTCATGAGGAGTGGGCCAAGAGACTTGCTGAGAGGTACAGAATTCTCATTGATTGTTACAGGAATTGTTTGATTGCAGTGATTGCCTCAATACATGTATTTATATCAGGCCGTTTAATACATTGCTTTATGTTCAACACACGATTTTTAAAATTAATTTTATCAACTTGTCTTCTGAAGATGCTCTGTGTTGAAGGCTCAGTGGATTTGTGTTCGGCTACTCTACCTAGGCTTCATTGTCCACTTGCTGTTTCAGCAACATTTATTTTAAAAACTGTACTTTTGAGGTTAAACAAATGTTCAGAACTAATTTCAATAAATTACAAATTAAGAAAGGCATGGAAATTTCTGTTTTTTTTGTATTGAAAAAATTTTGAACCGTGACACTGAAGTATCGAACCGAATCATAAATTTTCTGTATCGTTTCATTCCTAAAACACACACACACACACACACACACAC
>NW_013952733.1:364492-368583 GCF_001266775.1 Austrofundulus limnaeus
AGCAGTACAATGCAACAATACACACACACAATATAACAATATGTTTTGTTAAAATCTGTTAAGCAGGTATTTAAAAATAGTACACTTAATTCCCAGTTTTCCACAAGTAGATTCCTTCCAAGCAGAAAAACTCAGATTACAGAAGTGTTCAAGTGTGAATCATTTAAAAAGTCAACTATTTAGTTGCAGCAGTTAAAGTAAATTATAGAGCTTTTAAAATCATTGTTTAAATTTAGAAAATCAGAACAAAGCAATAGAAAGGTGCTTGAATGTAGTGTGGAATTTTAAAGCAATCATAATTTTGTGGTGTAAGGCCTAAACATTTAGCATTATCAGCAGGGTGATATAATGATACAAATATGTTAAAAATACCAGGTTAAATCACTACTGAAAATATGAAGTGTTTGAGGTTTGGAAATACAAAGTTATGTGTTTCTAAGAAGCAGGTCATTTAAGCAAATTAAGGTAACAGAAGCACAAATAAACACGACAGTATTTTCTAAATAAATGATCAAGTTTAGTTCAGTATTTCCTAACTCAGTTTTTCAAGTATGTACCTTGTTTAATTTTGGTTTTACTTTCTGTTACGATGTATGTTAGATATCTCTAAACCACAACCAGTTTGGGTTTTCAAATAACCACAATCATTTCCTCTTGATTTACTGCTTGATAACATGCCTTCAACTTTATTTCATTTATCAAAGAATATTTGACTTGTGTGTGCTGCCTGCAGTCTCACCACTAACTCCAAATGAAGGATTATTTTAGACTGAGCAGACTCACCTTTTATGGACTCACACACCCTCGCCTGGATTCTTGCTGTCTGTGTGGTTGAGATCCTATTTGGATTTACGGTCACTTCAAAGAAAATTGCTACATTCAGGATGTACAGGTCTGCTTTGCAAAGTAACCATCACAGTTGCCAAGCTTATATTTGGCAAACCTTTGTTTTGAAATTTCTGCCAGTTACCTGGACTTTTAACACTCCCTGATTATAATCATCGTATTATTTGTTTAAGATTAAAGTTGTGCTGTGCATTATAATATTAATTTTTTTGCATTGCATACTACTCTGACAGCCAAAAAGACCTTCTGCCCACTCCTGTAACTGCCCACAGCTGCCACATGGAAAGTGTTGTGAACATTGTAAAAACAGAACATGTGAGTTTATCACAACTGATAATGTCACAATATTAAACTACTATCACGATCATTTTTTTATTATATTGTGCAACCCTGAAGTCACATTTTTTCATATTTTATTATTGTTAATGGTGAGAACTGAGAGTCGTCCTCAGTGCATATTCTGAGCTCTATGCACAAGAACTTAGTTTAAAATTTAGCTTTTATTTGTTGGAGTCAACTCTGTTAGCGAAACATCTCATGAACCACTAGATGGCTTTTAATGTAACTTTCAGGAAAGATGTTTACCAACAACTAAGTTTAGCCATTCAAGATGGCTGCCACAGCCATCTGACCTCAGAAAACACAAAAAAAACAGCTACAATTTAATCAGTTTTACAAATACTGAGCTTACGTTTGATAGGATCGTAGCTAAGAGTCAATCTCAACAGATTCCCTCACAAGATATTTTACACGAGTTTGTAAATAAATCATTTTCCTATGTTTGAGAGATTTTTCAAAGAGCAAACACTTCAAAGTAATGGAGTCATTCTGAAAGTATTTCATTGTTTTGAAAAACTGTATGACTTCCTGTAGGTCTGTGATTACTTGAGTGTTCATTAAATGTATATTGTTTATATATATTATTATAACTCCGTTGAAGAGAAACCAACTGTGAATATTATTAGACATTAAAAATTAGATAATTAACATGTTTGAGCTATGAGTGGTGCCTCAGCTGCAGAGGCTTTAAACACAGTTTAATGGTGAAATAAACAAGTAGTCATGAATAGATATTAGCATTAGATTTATAAAAAAAAAAAGGGAAAACATTTATAAACAAATTTTATGTGTTTGGATTATTAGTGTTATTGCATTTGGTGTAATAAAAGTCTAAGAAGAGCCGTCCTTCTAATAAAAAGGCTCATAAAAACAGAGTGTATGTGTTTAGTTCAAACAGAATACTTCCTGTTCGAGCTAATTTTGTCCCCTCAATGTGGGTAAGAAATTTCAGCAGAGAAATTTAATTGTTTTGTTTTTGTTCTCATGGGTTATGAAGACATTAACATTGGTTTTGGTTATATTGGAATGAATTTAGATAAATACAGCTCTGTTGGTATCACCAGTGTAACTTTGTATTTTACAATGTAAATAAATTACACAAAACTTTCATGTTCCAAACTAATCAGTAGTAGATATCAAATATTTTAGGTTCCAGTTGAAATTGTTTTGGTAAATTACTTTTTTTTTGTAAAATTTTGGCTAAACCTGTCTGTTATAAGCAACAGTTGTGATATGTTACATGTACTGTAGTGTGTAGTTTTATCTTCTGAAGATGCACATTGTGACATTATATCACAAACTATTTTTGTTTTCATTTCACTGATTTAACATTTGACTTATTAGGAGGCAGGCTTTGCCCTGTTTTGTTGCAGATGTGAAGCTGTGGCGTGTTTCACGGTGGTACACAGATGTTTGAATCTTAACAGGATGTACCCGAATACAGTAAACAGGATGTTTGCAATATGATCAACTTAAATGCAACAAGTCTTTTTTTCAAGGCAGCTTAAGTGTTTTTTGAGAAATCACCCCTTTGCAAAGTATCATTGAAAAAATTACTGGTAAATTAAGTTTGTGCACTTGAAAATGGATTTCTAACTCCAGTAGATGATATTATTTATTTTTCAATTGTTGAAATTTCTTGCAATTAATGTTATTTTTTTGTATGCTTCTGATCTGGTTTTAGAGCTTGGGATGGCGCAGCGAAAATTTGCCCAGTGCCTGGGAGAGTTTCATTTTGAGTATATTGGTGATGCAAAGACGGATGATGAGAAATGCATTGGTAAGTATGGGTTTGCCTCCAAGTGTAATGAAAAGCTAAACACTGGTTTTATCACCACCTCATAGACACACACTTAAAATTTGTGTTTACTTTTCTTTCTCTACCAGACTATTAAGAGCAGTTCTAAATGTTCACCTGTTTACGTTTAATCACAGTGCCAGGTTTTTGTAGCCGTGGGGAAAGGGAAGAGAAATGCACCATTTTAGATCAATAACATCATTCTTGTCAGTTGATCTTTTTTGTTGTTGTTCTACAGATGAATCTTTACAAGAGTTTTCATCATTTCTCAAAAACCTGGAAGAACAAAGGGAGCTGATGGTGAGAATGATATAAGAAATGTGTCTTCCAACCAGGGAAAAGACCCGTGTGTGTGTGAAAGAGACTAGATTTACAGACATAAGGTTGTGTAACTGTTTTCTCAGAGTAAAACATGAATGTCTGTGTGTGTGTATGTGATAAGTGCAGCTCAGCAAGGTATTCATGACATGATGTTTACAAAACAAAAAGTGGGGTAGGAAAAGTACAATTTTGCTCACCAGTAAATAGTCTGGATGGTGACAGAAGATTAACAGGTGCTGAGGCTGTTTGTAGAAGTCTTTTCTAATTTGCTGCTTACCTACAGCAGCTTGATCCAAAATGAGAGTTTACATTGACCCTGGTGCAAACACTATAAACTGTCTCTTCAGACAGTTGAGCTGAGATGTCACTCATTTTCTGAGTTTACCAGGTTAAACTTCATCAGCTGCTGAACAGATTATCAGACTTCATTTAATTTGCCTTTATTGTTATGTGTGAACCTGTACACAGTTGGGGTCTGTATAAAGAGAGAACTGCAATGCTTTGGTTTGAATTCCTCCTTATTGTAACTCCACAAGCCACTCTTGCACCCCTTCTCTTAGGTGTGTCTCAGATTAACTTGTTTTTCTGAAGTCACTTTAAATGGAAAAAAGGTGCTTCACACCCCATCGCCCTCCAGCTCAGAAAGCAGTCTATTCCATCACATTCAGCCATAAATAAATAAATAAATAAATAAATAAATAAATAAATAAAACTTTGTAGTTTGATAGCACAGATACAGCTATACGGAATATATATATACAGTATATAGGTAGTCTCTCTCACTATA
>NW_013952733.1:368639-399433 GCF_001266775.1 Austrofundulus limnaeus
TTACAAATGAATTAAAACATGTCAACAACAGACGACTTGTCCATCCAGCCAGAGTCTGACCCAGAGCCAGAGGAGAATGAATAAATCGTAATTTGTAAATTAAAACCTTTTTTGGCAGTTCTTTTGCAAAGACTGAAGTAATAGTTCAGAAAATGTCATATAAAATAGAGAAAACTGAAACATAGTTGAAAAACTGAATTCCAGGTCATTTAACTGAGTTGAAAAATATGACCCAAACAGATTATAAAGATAAGTTTAATTTCTCTAGATTCTTAGAGACTCCAAGTACACAAGAAAATGTATTTAATGGTTAAAAAGTAGATTTTACATAATACGCCCCTTTTAAATACTTTATTAATGTGATTTATTTCATTAAACAGTCAAATTGACACTACATTCAGTTGTCCCATAAATGAGAATACGGTGAGATATTTTCTTTTTTATTTTTATTAAATTTTTTGGTGGTAACTTTAATATTCAAATTTCAGTTATAATTACTACATAAAATAGATTTTTTTTTTCTTTTAGTGCAACAAATAAGAACAAGTCCAGACTGTTAGTGGTAACATGAATGTATTGTATTTGGTCAAACATTTTACTGTACATATTTGTTTGACATAAAACACAAAAGTGAAATAATGGAGTGAGAGAATAAATGTATGTACTATATACATCTCTTTCTTATTACCCCCACCCCCACACACACACACACACACACTCACCTACACAATTTTTAACTGTGAGAAAACTCTTACTGTGTTTTCTCCAAAAAGCTTTCAGTTTATTAGGTTTCAGTTTCTGACCGTCGTCCATCATAAATTTAGACCAACACTCAAAAGGATTTGTTTGTAATGCACTATGCATTTACATCATTCATTAGACAGAGCAAATTACTTTACAGCTGCTTACTATAGGAAAAATGTGAACGGCGTGTCTCACAGTCATTGTCACATCACCTGCCTGGGAGTGGTTGCACAGATGACTGGAGTGCATGATGGCATTATTACACCCAAGCTCTGAAATAACAAGCTGGATGTCATAAGCAGCAATAGGCTGCAAATTCACAACTGAACAACTTCTCAGTCTGTAATAAAAGTAGCTTGTGATTCACAGTGCAGTATTAAAGTTAGGTATTTTAACAACTGCAAGAAACAAAACACTCAGCAATCGGAAAGTTGAATTATGTCATTTGAATACTTTGCTTTTGAATATTATAGATGTTTGTCATACTCCTGTGAACAGAGATACATAGTTTATAGAAACCCAGGACTTTGTTTAAATGGCCGTCTCCTAAAACCTGTAGTGTCTGAAGTTAGTGTGAGAAACCATCATCAGTAGTTACAGAACTGTTGCTCCGGGCTCAGACCACAATGGTAAGCACTCCTCAGCACAGTGTGGTGACATCACAGTGCAAAGTAAGGGAAACAGGCATGCTAGCACACACACGCCCTCATGTCAGCGCTTGCAGAAACACCACAGGAAAATTACACTGATCTTATGTTATCACAGGCATTAGGTTGTTTCTGAAACTTACAGTTCCACTTTCCACATTTTTAGTACAGCAGATAAAAATAAAAAAAACAGGAAAAAAGTTTCATCTTTGATCATTAAAGTCCAAGTTTCAGTTTTATGATCGCCGTTTGTCTTGCTTTTATGAATACTAAGTTCACACCTAGTTTAAAAATATTTTAGTAGAATTTACAGTAGACAGAATGGCTGAGAACATGGTTTATACATTTACTTGAGACTAAGAGCATAATGGCCCAGCTCTGAGTTAAGTCAGATACTTTATGTCTTGCTTTGAAACGTAACCTCCAGAGTAATTCTTAGATGTTAGATATCATCCAATTCAATCTAAACAAGAAAGTCTGAGCTTGCAACAGTCAAAAAGGATGTCAAAAAGTGTTAAAAAGTGTTACACAGCAGTCAATTTTGACCTCACACAATTATTTAAATGAGCTAATTTACTGATATTAACATGATGATATCTGTTTTCTCTTTAGATGAGGAATATCACAGAAACTTTAATGACACCTCTGGAGAAGTTCAGGAAAGATCAGCTCGGTGCAGTAAAGGTAATGCATAATGGTTCTTTTCCTTTTCTCTCAGTTTGTTTTGTTGGACTTAATGGATCTACTGGGATGCATGATGTACCTTAATGATTAAAAGTGCCTATTTTGTTATTTCATGCTTGTAGCAAATGAATTGTTATGCACACAAGGTATAGAATTTTATTTTATTTTATTTTTTTTACTCACATTCCCTAAACTAACACATTGTTTCCCCCTTTCTTTTAAGGCGGTAAGAAAAAAGTACGAAAAAGAAACCGAAAAATATTACAGCTCTCTGGAAAAACTTTTGAACATGTCAGCAAAGAAGAAAGAGCCACAACTACAAGAGGTATTTACCCTTGCCTCAAGTCTCTGACCACCTAATCATTATGACAAAAAAGCAAAATTAAACAGACATATCTGCTGAAATGGTTTATTTTGCTTGGTGCTATAAGGAAGTCGCCTGTTGTCACCATCTGGTGAAAAGTGTGTGCCAACAAGCAGTGGTTTTCATCACTTGCCTGCAAAGGAAATGCTTTTTTTCTTTCTTTTTCTACTGTACCACTAAGGACAGCCATGGTTTTCTTTAGTGTCTAGAACAATAGTTGCACAACAATAGCTTCACAGACTTGAAACCACAGTTTCAAATGTTGAAGTCTTCAGCAGCCTCTTATGTAACAAAGCTTCTGTGCTCTTGTGTTGATGCCATGTGGTTGTGAATGCCCAAAGAAGACACTTGAGTCTGTGAACATTATTTCCACAGTATGTTATGTTCTCTCTGACTCTTATGACAGCAGATTCGGTGGTGCCAACACTGATTTTTAACACACGTGTGTAAATAGTCGAAGTGATTCGTTCACAGCCGTGAGAGTCATGAACTGGATCAACCATCCAATCCGTTTTTTTGTCAGCTCTCTGATTAATGAATGGGAATTTTAAGAATGCTTGTTTAACGTGAAATCAAGTTGGGCAGCCCTTGATTTTTAGTGAACAAGATTTGCCCAATTTTACTGTTTTACGAATGCAATCCTCATTCTTGCCAGTTTGATATTTTTATTTAGAAATGGCAATTTTCTTTTGGAAGAAGTGAAAGTCTTGTATAGTTCCTAAACAGATGCTGTCATACTCAATTGCTAAATCAGTTTGCATGCTTGTGCTTTTTGTTTTTGCAAAGCCAATGAATAGATGGATGTAGTGCTGGACGATATGGCTGAAAAATGTATCATAATATAAGTATTTCATATCACACTATTGATAATTATTGATTAGTTTTTTTGTTTTGCTTTGTTTTACCTATTTGAAATAAGGACAAGGAGAATAAATGCTTATTAAGACTGCCAAACTGGTGACTTGGCCTTTCCAGTTTTATCCAAAAATTTCTCTCAAGCTGTAGCACTCATTTACTTCTTTCATTCCATGTCATTTAAAAAAAATAAAATGTATTTTCAAGCGGTAATGAGGCATGGTGGTGAATGATGAATGTTACTCAACACACTGTTGCTAGCTTACCAAAGGACCAGCTTACCATGGGACATTGAGTGGCTAAAGCCTTTCCTATGCCTACATCCCCCAGAATGCCATGCGATTCTGGTTAGCATTATACAGTATATACAGTATATAGGTAGTCTCTCTCACTATATCAGTCATTTGAATACTAAACTTAAAGGATTGGTGTTTGGTATTGTTTTACACTGCTGTTGTTTTAGTATTAACAAAGTTCAAGAAAAATTTAAATAATTCTTAGGTGCATACACAGAAAAATAATGAAAATGGCTTTACTGAGATGGCTACAGTATGTTGTCAAAAATCTATAAAATACAAATGAAGGTTAAACATTTTTAAAACAAGCTGAAAAGGCACTTTCCTTTACAAGAGCACATTTCTTATCTTCTGAGTACTCTGAATTCCTTTATTTTTTTCTTTTTAATAAAGTTCACTTTGACATTGACTGGTTCTGCCTTTCCTGTCCTTGAAGAGAGAGACTCCTCTTCTAAGTGCTTCTCTTGGTTTTCTTCTTTTTTCCTGTTAGGTGGGGGTTGTGTGGCTTTCCTTTGTCTAAATGAGGAGTGAAATGATGGAGGGTTTTGTATATTATATTTGTCATGAAGGCATCGGAGACACGCTTGTTACGTAGGAATATTGTTATTATCTTAAATGGTTTATAGAAGTTGATCTGTCAACTGTAGATGTCTTTTTTATAATAATTTAATGGCATAGCAGTTTCCCAAACTATAGTGTTGAAAGCGTTTCTTCCTTGGTTCCCCACGTCTGTCTGTGGCTATAATTATCCTGGTGTGTGTTCCCCACCTCTTCCAGGCAGACGTCCAGGTGAATGCTGTGAGACAACACTTTCAGGAGTCGTCACTTGAATATGTGTGCAAATTACAGGAGATCCAAGAGAGAAAGAAGTTTGAGTGCGTGGAACCGGTGAGTCGCTGTGCTGAGCACAGATGTAAGCTTTGCTTTCACATTAAAAACATGAAATCAAAGTTTGTTACAGTGTTAGTCTGCTCACATGTTCATGACAAATTAAACTAAATCACATTGCAGTTTTTTTTTTAAATAGGTTTTAGTAGTCATTTTATAGGGCGTATGATTAGATTGAAACTAGTTGGTAAATAATCTTTAAGAAGTAGAAATGGATAAATTTGTAAACATGAGCTGTAGCTTTAAAAGTTACAGACTTCGTTTAGTTCAGTGAGTCAGCCTCACACAAACTGGACATAAAAAGGACTTTAAATATTATTACTGGTTTGCTAAAACACCATGTTTTAGAAAAAAAAAACTACCTGGTCTGACATAATACATCTGATACTGTGAATATAGTAAAAATTAAGGTTTGTTTTAATGGAAAAACAAAGATAAAGTGTCTAAAGGAATGCAGATTAATTACAGCTTGGCATTACTGGTGATCTTTGATGATTTGGTCCTTCTGTTACAATACAGGACTGTAACCTTGTTAGAAATTTTGTTTTTCCTACTACAACCTCACACTTTTATCTCTTTGATTTCTTGTAGATGCTGGCCTTCTTTCAGACTGTATTCACTTTTTACCACCAGGGTTACGAGCACGCCAAGGACTTTGATCATTATAAAAGAGCACTTGCGATCAATATTCAGAATGTAAGAAATATTAATGTTTTCTCATCATATTTTTATCAAAATAATTAATGGAACTAATGTTTGCATTTATTTTATTTATTTATCATAGACATATGTCACTATGACAAAGCTACAGAGAATAGCATGCATTGATGTTCTTTTTGTCTTACAGATTTTTCAGAATTAGTTAATATGTTGAATAGTTTGTGTTAAAAAGAAATCACTTGTAACATTTTGTTTAGGAAGCCATATTTTTTAGTAGATCAGTAAGGCACTTCCTGGAGTTTGTGTTTGCTCCTCTCACTCAGACAAGGAATCGATTTGAAGGCACGAGGTCCGAGGTGTACGAGCTCATGAAGAGGATCAAAGAGGCACCCCAAGAATACAGACAGACCAGCCCAATCAGTTTTGAAGGCTACCTTTATGTACAAGAAAAACGTGAGGCTTAGATACAGTTTGAACATGGTGTGTGTGTGTGTGTTTGTGTGGGCTGGCATTCCCTACTTGTGGGGACCAACTGGTACTTATGGGAACCTAAACCTAGTCCCCATGAGGGGAAATGCCTTTGGTGGGTCAGGGGTTAGGTTTAGGACCAAGGTGTGAATTGAGTTTAGGTTAGGTTTTGGGGTCGGGGTTAGACTGTAGAAAAGAATGGAAGTCAATGCAATGTCCCCATAAAGATAGCTGTAGATAGCTCTGTGTGTGAATGTTCTCCAAAGTAGCAATTTAAAACAAGAACTTGTGCAAAGATGTATAAAAATATTGTAATCAGTATTTTTACATCACAAAATTGCTATTACTTAAAGTATACTCACATGAGACTACAATGACAGTTTTTGATGCAATTTTCACAACTGCGCTAATGAACTTTGATTATCAACATGGACTGTGTTAGACGTGTGTTTTGTGTTGTATGTGAAGGACCTCCTCCTTTTGGCTCAAGTTGGGTGAAGCGCTACTGTACGTTTGTCAAAGAGCAGAAGATCCTGCACATGGTGACTTTTGACCACAGATCAGGTGGAAAGATTGTGAGTGTTTACAAAATGCTCTGCTTTTTTATTTGTTTCTGTTATGCTTGTGATATTTGGTGTCCCCAAAAAACATTTTGAGTGTCACCATTAAGTATTTTTATTTTATTTGTTATAGGGTGAGACCGAGTCAGTCACTCTCAAATCTTGTCTTCGCAAAACAACAGACACGTTGGACAGGAGATTCTGCTTAGACCTGGACATAACAGATCGGTACTTTATCGCCTCACTCTGTTTTACAAACCCCTTTATAGAATCAAGCTGTTTGTAACGCTGTTTGTTCACCTGGAAATGCCTCTTGGAGGGCTCTTGCAAGAATATTTTCTGATGCTGCTTTTTTTTAGCATTATTAAATCAATCTTACATTTGTTCGTTATGTTAAAGAGCTTAAATTCACATGCTTACTGAATGTTATTCAGTGTTTTGAATTGCAGCGGGCAGGGTATGAGCGCTTATCACACCCTTCCGCAATAGATACCCCATTCTGTCACCCTATTTAATCATGCCTAGCACGTTCTTTGTAGTATTAATAGAAAGGAAACTTGAGCGAGCTTGTCTCGTCTGACTGTCATGTTATTTTATACCCATTTGGTCCTAAATGATTGTAGGGGTCATAAAGCAGTTGAAGCTGAAGTTTGTAGTTACAGAAAATCTTGTTTCCTTTGACAGAGAGTATTTTACTGTCGTAGAGAATACTTATACACAGAATGTTTCATCTTGACACTGGAACACGTCTCTAAGGCCTGGTCTAAAGTTAATGAGGTATGCATCTGTTACAGGCCGGGGACGGTCCTCACTGTGCAGTCCCTCTCAGAGGATGACTACAAGTTTTGGATGCAGGCCATGGGTGGGAAGGAACCTGTGAGTCAGCCTCAAATGTGTCATCATCATCTGCCACAGACTCTCCTTGATCAGCTTTCACAGCTGCCCTATAGAACACTTATCTTTTGTTTCTTTTACTTAAACATATGTAGTTACTACTAAATGACATAAGGGTCTATATGTTTGGAAATCAAAACATAAATATATATGCTTTTTTTCATCAGCTTGGATGTTATCTTGGGAGGACTCTTTCTAAAGAAAGGGGAAGTAAGTTTCTTGCTACTCTTTCTAAAAAAAAGGGTTTTGCTAAAACAGCTTAATTTTTTATTTTTTTTCTCCACATTTAGTTGACGCCCAGTTGGACGATGTGGGGTTAACTTTCTTGCAGAATTCCATCAATGCAATAGAAACAAGAGGTGAAGTGAATTTATATTTACTTGTGAATGCACGGAAAGGTTCAGTCCAGAAAGCCGCAAAGTGTTTAATATTGGTCTGTAATGTAATAGTGTCTGCATAACGTCTTAGTTTGTACACAAGGGGGCAGACTTTCTCCAGTAACTGGAATAAATGCCAGGGAGCAGGTGCTTCAGGCAGCTTGCTCTTTAAATATACAAATGCTTTTTTATTGAGTAGTGCTTTTGCTCTAATTAATTAGCTTCAGTGCTCTCGTGAATTTCTAACCTAATTTGTTAAAAAAAACTTGACCTACTTTCCAGTTTCTTCATGCAAATTGTCAACTGTGATACCAAACTTACTTCATTTATAAAATATTAATAATCTGCAAAAAAATGTCCATCCACAAGTTTTTATCATTTTGTCACTGTTGTGTCTTATCAGTTTTATTATTACTGATTAGGTATTGATGACCAAGGCCTGTACAGAGTTGGGGGAGTGAGCTCTAAGGTGCAGAAACTTCTCTCATTAATGATTGGTAAGTTTTATTTTTTTTCTGCCTCTGATATAGTTAAAATTGTGGTCACAAATAAAGTTTTGCTTAGTTAAAAAACAAGTTTTGATCATTCGTGGTATCCTGATGTTGTCTAATTGAACGATTTTTAAAAAATGTAGTGACTGGAAATCACTGCATGACTCAGCTTATCTGTACCAAGTTTCTCTAAAATGCAACAAGTTGGAGTGTAAATCTTTGCCTTACTTTGATTAAAATTTTAAACTCTCCACACAGTCAGCCAGCCACCGTATGTCCTATTAGTATTCTTGTGCTTTTTTAGGTTTTGCTTCATCAACACCCCACCAAGCCAGCGTCTCCTCTGCTCGTGGCAGGCTTGTTCTGTCAGCTGCCTGTCTCGATTGCCTTTATGCCTCTCACTTGTCTCTATTCCCTTTCAAGCAACTTCTTTCCTGTAGAGCTTGTTCTCTGTCCTCTCTGTAGCTCTATGTCTGCTCTGTGGTTTCCTGCTGTCTCCAGCAGACACCAGCTCACTTTCAGCTCTGTGTTCAGAATGACAACGAAGTCAAGCAGTCGCCAGACTGTCTCAGCTTCCTCTCGCTCAAAAAACCTTCCAGCCTGCCAATCTGCAGATTCACACCATTAACACTTTGCTGTAAAACTTTAAAAAGTTTTTTTAGATTCGGAGTTGCGTAATAATCACGATCCCCGTTCTTACTGTTTCATAGAAAAATACAGATTTCATCCATTTGATTTCCTCCACAGACACATGAACACTTTAATAAAACAAAAAGCAGTTCTCAGGTCGCCTTGAAACTGCTTTAAATTAGAAAAAGACTTTAAATTCTTTAGCTCTCTTTTATTTCATCGCTCAGCCATCATTATGGCCACAGTGCAGTCAGCAAGGACACATTGATAAAAAGCTCTCCCATCATATTACAGAACGAACAAAGAAAGCAACCCCTATTAAATGACAGACAACCATACAGCAGGAAGAAAACTGTGAAAGTGAGATCCTGTATGTGTCTTTGTTACAGACGGTCGGGGCAATAAGCCGTTGTTTTTATAGCATTTAGATTAAAAAATCCTGGATTATGTTTTTATTATTATTGAAGTTTTAAAAGTAAAACATACAGATTTGAGGAATCATGGTTATGCTTGATGATCAGAAAATGTGTTTTTCAATCAACCGACTTCTCCTTTATAAAATTGTGTGTGGTAAAAAAAAGGTATTTGCTTTGATCAGTATCATTCCATATCCCCTACATTTAAACTTACCTGTTGTGTTATATTTGCCACATTGACCCTTTAACATCAAAACAATGAGCTGAACTTCAGCTGCTGGTTTTTTACAATAGTTTTTTTAAATGTTGTGCTGCTGCAGCATTTTTCTCTTTTTTTTCTGATTACCTGACCTGAATGTTCTGAGATGGCCTATTAGTGCAAAAGGAGTCTGCAGATCCTATCTATCTTGAATACAGACACACGCCTGTCTATAAATCCTTCTTTGCAGAAACTGACATTGAACAGGTCATTTATGTAGATGGTGTAGGCAGAGGAACTCATTGCCCTCCTTCCTGCAAAGCCAAGATGAAATTAGAAAATTACTAGAAGACCACCTACCAGACACCGGTGTGGTGACTCAGGCCCTATGCACTATAAGTATCTTACTCTAACTTTTTTCTGACTCATTGCATTTCCACATCATCTTTAATTCAACAGAGGTTTCTCAAGGTGTGACTAAAGCTCCCTGAATTTTCAGCATAACACACCTCTGGAGTCCCTGTGGAGTCAGTGAAGTAGTAAGGGATTAATTAAACTTCTAATGAGTATAAAACTAGCAGCTCTGTACCAAACTCCAACTTCTTTCCACATCCACTGAGAATACACACAACTCTGTGCTACCAGCGATGTCTTTTATCCTCTTATGGCTAATTACAAGTTACATATTTATATTTCATTTTAGGACTTGCTAAGTGGAACGTCAAATAATATAGCCTTTAACTTTGTATCGTGTGAACAGATTTGTCTAAATGCAATTTATATGCCAAGTATCTGTATTTCTTATAGTAATGTTTTGTCTGATTCATTTAGATGAAAAAAGCAATGAAGTGGATCTATCAGCCAGTGAAGACTGGGACGTGAAGACAATCACAAGTGCATTAAAGCTTTATTTGAGGTAAGCATCAGAGGAATGACATACCACATGTTCACACCTAAAAACTATTTTGTTTTATTCTTTATATTTTCTGTGACTGTTTTATATTAAATGTATTCATTACAGTTAAATCATTCAGTTATAGCTCTGTCTCCATTTAATGCAGTTTTTTTTTTTTTATTCTGCTGGACACACCCCTTGTTATTGTCATATGACTTTCTCAAGAGTTTATTATTGTTGGGTTATGAATTTTTTGTCAGTGATTGCCAGTGTTAAAGGCCATACATGCATAGTATTAATTCAGCCATCAACCTTATTCTGAATAAGTTAGCATTGCCGCTTGCAATGTCTTGATTACACTTTCATATTTTTTCACTGTGAAAAGAAAGCTAGTAATCATTTTACCAAAACATTTGGTTTTGATTGGCTTGATTTTGTTTGACCAGGAAGTTTTTCTACTTTTTAGTGTATTGCTAATACAAACTGGAGTGATAATGCTATTCCATTTACTACAGTCAGCATTAGTTTGAATATTATGTGTGCATTTTTAGTCTTTTTTGTAAACTTGACTTTTCTAAAACTGGCATGATCATGGATGTAAGGAGTAAGTCTGTTTACACCTATATTTGTTTACATTTAGTAAACTATAAATTAGGCTGTTGACTGAAGATAATGGTAAAGTTTTAAAAACAAGGCTCTCAGCTACTAATTGGAGCTTATCACGATATCTGTGTGAACATTGCAAAGGACGTATATCACACCTGATATCGTCATTGCAGTATTTACAAATATCATCGCCGTTGCAAGATTTTCTAATATTTTAGTCCTGCGACTAACCAACCAAATTTTAGCTCATTTTGGTAAAAGTGGCTTAGTTATAGCCCAGTTTGTGTTTGCTTTGACCATTATCTTGAATTGGGGTGACTACAAAACCCAGTGTCCATCCAATAATTTTATTAAGATCCATCTATTGGTTTATGAAATATATTTTTTAAATGGTACAGTCGAGTGCACACACATTTGTTCTTCTTTCATCATGGGGACTTTGCATTGACTTCCATTCATTTACCGGTCATTTCTATAGCCATTCCCTGACCTATAAACCTAACCACAACAGTACATACCTAACCCTAAATCTAACTTAAACTCAGTTTGCATTTTATTCCTAACCCCTGATCCACCAATAGTATTTCCCCCATGGGGACCAGGCTTTTGTCTTCCTAAGGAATAGTGGATCATCTCAAGGCTGTGTACCCCAAGGAAATGGACAAAAAATGTCCCCACCAGGCAACAAAAACATGTACACCTACACATGTTTAAAAAAAGTTGTTGTCTTCAGTCAATGAAGATAAATTGTACTCAACATTTTGTAAAACAGTCACTGCCATCTAAACGTGGTTCATTCCATCAACATATCTATATTATTTTACCTGGGGGCATAAAGCAGGTCAAGCTCCTCAGTCTCCTCTTAAGCTAAATACTTTTGGCCATAATCCAGCTGCAGCGTGAATATACCTTCAGATGAACTTGGCCATCTCAACGCGTGTGCCTTGTAATTCCATCCACAGGCCTAGTCACATTAATCATTGCTATGTGCAGCCCCTATAAAACACCGTGCCAGCTATTTCTGTCCTCCTTGCTCACTTCTACTTACCACTTCCACCTTCAGCCCACTCCCACCTCCACCCTAATTCTCTTCTCGTCTCTGTGTAGGAGCCTACCTGAGCCATTGATGACCTATGGACTTTACAAAGAGTTCATCAGCCCTGCGAGTAAGTTTCACCTTCTCATGCACTTATTCTTCATCGGGATACAGATTCTGAACAAACACAGGTGGATACACTCACTGTCAATTTTGAAAAGTGATGCAACAAAGTAAAGAAAAATACTTGAAAATTGTTTACATGAATTTGTTCATTTGTTATATTTGATACCTATTGCACCTTTACACTGAAGCAAATTCCTAGTCTGTGAATCCTGTTCATTGACAATGGTAATAAAACTGATTCTGATTCTGATTTAACCAATTTTTTTTTAATTGATGGCCTCCCTTCTCCCCTTATAGCATCCTCTCCACACCATTATTATGAAATGTTTTTTTTAATTTTTTTAATTTTTTTTATTAATAGAAGAAAAAGAAGAAGAAAGAAAAAAGTGAAATGTAATGAGAGTGAAAAAGAGGTTAGAAGATATGTAAAATATATGTTGAGAAAACACAAGACAGCACACTGGACTTCTTGGCTCCACACCTACAAAACAAAGATAACAAAACCACAGCAACAAAAATGCATATCTATATAATTATAATGACTTTAGCCTTGCTGAAAACCATACCCGTATACATATATAAATTTATACATATACACATAAACATACCCCTATCTACATATCCAAACACTTTCATATACATATATATACACATACATACAGTGGGGAGATCAAGTATTTGATACACTGTTGATTTTTCAGGTTTTCCCACTTGCAAAGCTTGTAGAAGACTGTAATTTTTTATCATAGGTACTCTTCAACTGTGAGTGATGGAATCTAAAACAAAAATCCAGAAAAATACAATGTATGATTTTTAAATAATTAATTTCCATTTTATTGTGTGAAATAAGTATTTGATACACCAGAAAAATGAAACTTAATATTTGGTACAGAAACCTTTGTTTGCAATTACAGAGATCAGACGTTTCCTGTAGTTCTTGACCAGGTTTGCACACACTGCAGCAGGGATTTTGGCYCACTCCTCCATACAGATCTCCTCCAGAGCCTTCAGGTTTCGGGGCTGTCACTGGGCCACACGGACTTTAAGCTCCCTCCAAAGATTTTCTATTGGATTCAGGTCTGGAGACTRGCTAGGCCACTCCAGGACCTTAAGATGTTTCCTACAGAGCCACTCTTTAGTTGCCCTGGCTGTGTGTTTTGGGTCGTTATCATGCTGGAAGACCCAGCCAYGACCCATCTTCAGTGCTCTTACTGAGGGAAGGAGGTTGTTGGCCAAAATCTCACGATACATGGCCCCATCCATCCTTCCCACAATATGGTGCAGTCGTCCTGTCCCCTTTGCAGAAAAGCATCCCCAAAGAATGATGTTTCCACCGCCATGCTTCACGGTTGGGATGGTGTTCTTGGAGTTGTACTCATCATTCTTCTTCCTCCAAACATGACGAGTGGAGTTTAAACCAAAAAGTTCTATTTTTGTCTCATCAGACCACGTGACCTTCTCCCATTCCTCCTCTGGATCATTCAGATGGTCATTTGCAAACATCAGACGGGCTTTGACATGCGTTGGCTTGAGGAAGGGCACCTTGCGTGCACTGCAGGATTTTAATCCTTGACGGCGTAGAGTGTTACTGATTGTTTTCTTTGAGACTGTGGTCCCAGCTCTATTCAGGTCATTGACCAGGTCCTGCCATGTAGTTCTGGACTCATTCCTCACCTTCCTCAAGATCAATGACGCTCCACGAGGTGAGATCTTGCATGGCGCCCCAGACCGAGGGAGATTTTCCCTTATTTTGTATTTCTTCCATTTTCTAATAATTGCACCAACTGTTGTTGCCTTCTCACCAAGCTGCTTGCCTATTGTCCTGTAGCCCATYCCAGCCTTGTGCAGGTCTACAATTTTATCCCTGATGTCCTTACACAGCTCTCTGGTCTTGGGCATTGTGGAGATGCTGGAGTCTGATTGATTGAGTGTGTGGACAGGTGTCTTTTATACAGGTAACGAGTTCAAACAGGTGCAGTTAATACAGGTAATGAGTGGAGAACAGGAGGGCTTCTTAAAGAAGAACTAACATGTCTGTGAGAGCCAAAATTCTTACTGGTTGATAGATGATCAAATACTTATTTCACACAATAAAATGGAAATTAATTATTTAAAAATCATACATTGTATTTTTCTGGATTTTTGTTTTAGATTCCATCACTCACAGTTGAAGAGTACCTATGATAAAAATTACAGTTCTACAAGCTTTGCAAGTGTGAAAACCTGAAAAATCAACAGTGTATCAAATACTTGTTCTCCCCACTGTATATATATACTTTTTGTTTTAGTGTGGACATTTTTTTAAAAGTAGGTAAAAGTGTAAAAAAAAAAGCACCCTGACTGAGACGTGTCACCACCAGGTGTAAAATATATATCAAATTCCTCATTTCAACTAGATTTTAAATATTTGAAAACCACTGTTCATTGTGTGTCCTCCTGTGTGTATCATATTTGGTTTCAGTATTGTGTCACTTTACTAGTTGTGTTTGTTGATTCCCACTTTGTCAAACAGTCTTGAGAGTTTGACTTGTACACCTTTCTTTAACTCTCTGCTCTATAACCTTTACTTGCTGACTTTCTACCTTTTTTAACATTTTATCAATTATATGAGTAAATAAAACATTACAGGTTTTAGAGCAAAGTTGTCCAATAACCTTCAGTAACAAATCAACATCACTTTATTCACCCACGTAACATAATTTCAGTATGAAATGCTTTTGAAGCCAGCCAAACTTGAATCTAATTACAACAAGTGCTATAATTGGATCAGGTTGATGTTTTTATCAGGCACTCGCCATGCCCTTATAACGAGGAGGAAAAATGGATTAGTAACGAATATATTTTTTTAAGAATGACAGCAGCCATAAGAATTTTTTTCTTCCATGTTTAAATCCTTGTCGTTTCCATAGTAATGATATTTTGTGTGTCTGTGTGTGCTGCTGTGTGGGCGTTCAGATGCCTGTGTCTGAGGAAATGTTTAGAAGATGATCTTGGAGGTTTTTAACACAAACCTTTTACACGATATCGACAGCGACGTAAAGCTATCTCCCACCGCCAGCATAGATGTTCCTGCTGCCAAATTCAGAGGTGGTTTAGCCCATCACACTTCTTCTTCATTTATATGAATATATGAATATGAATATGTCTTCATATAATATTTAGGTCTTCACATCTCTCATCATTGTGTCTTTAAAGGTCTTACTGTTTTTGTTTTTTTATATATAATTATTCATATTGCCAAAAGCTTTGTAAAATGTTACAGGGTTCCCTTTTCCACTAACTTATCCAGTGTTTTGTTTATTTTATACCTCAAACTGTGTATACAGTGTTGCGTCATCTGTGCTGGCTTTTTGCCACCTTAGGACTACACAGAAATCCATGTAGATTAAAATGAGCGCATGGCTCTCTCTGCGTTTGAACAGAGGGCAGTAGTCCCGAGTCTCGCATCCAGGCTGTCCACTGTTTGGTCCACAAACTACCAGAGAGGAATCGACAAGTCCTCGGGCTACTTATGAAGCATCTGGCCAAGTGAGTGGTCATAGTTCACCCAATCTCCACCTCCTCTCTCTCAGTTCTCTCTTTCTGCTCTTCATGTCTGTCTCCTCGTTCTCACTCCACATGCTTTTTCTCTCCATCGCCCTCACTCCCACTCTCTTCACTCCCCCTTCCCTGCTGTCACTCCATCTCTTCTCCGTCTACCCAGTGACTGCTGGCTGACAAAGCTGACTTTTCTTTTGCCTTTTCTTGGGTCATTTTCATGTTTATGCAAAGTTGTTTGGGGAAGATAATTTTGCCTGTATCATACATGTTAATCATCCAGTTTTGCTGCCTAACAGAGAGGTGAAAAGAACAGGCTACTCAAGTCAAGGTTTCTATTAGGAGTGCTCCACAGAACCCTGGGTGGACTATTATTATGCATCACTGCCTTTGGTGGATTGGATAGGAAGAACGATTTAAGCAATAATGTTAGCTAACATTACAAGGTTTTACCTCAGCATGCTTTTTATAAACTAAATATGAGCAAATTGAAGATAAGTAAATAATCCCTCTTCCCTGAGGCAGTTAAAGTCTGGTGGATCTTATTTCATAAAAACCCACTGCAGATTCGAGCCCTGGTTAAAAAAAAAAGAAGAAGAAAAAAAGGCAGCGCTATTGAAATTGAATTGGGATTATCCAGCGTGAAATTCTCCAGACTGGAGACTTTAATTTTTTTTTTTTCTGAAGTTGGCTTGTGTGCATGTCCTGCAGGGAAAGGAAGCAAAGCCAGAATTTCACACTCCTATCTGAAATGGTTTCAGAGATGTTATAAATATGAGTTGTCACCAATGTTTTTGTCTTCAAAGGCATCCTTTGAAGCAATTTAAACAGTCTCTCTGCTGCTATGACACACATCATCTTATTTTGAGTGTGAAATCACTTTGCATGTCCAGATAAGTTGAAATAAAGGTTTTATCCACTTTTTGACCCCCTAAAGTAATCTCTATTGAAGATGTCCCAGTTTAAAATGAATATAAAAGACATTTACTTCTCAAGAAAGTAATGTCTTAGATATTAATTCGAACGTTGTGGCTTGAGAGTGGAGCAGAGCTTTGAATGAGAGTGACCACATTCACTTGGTGCTCACACTGCATATAGTTACAACAAAACAACCTTAATGCAGAGTTACACTTATAGCATTTATTTTGTATTGTTTTAAGTGAGTATGGCCATCTACATCTTTATTTGTTACTGTTCACTTTTAAAGATTACAATCCTTTGCATTTGTTGTCCTCCTGTAGTTTTATCTGTTCTTTATTTTGATATTTTTTGGATGAATGTCTATTTTTTCTCTGAAGTTTGAGTAAAATGTCATACATGTATTTATATTTTTTTAGTGTGGCAGCTCACAGCAAATCAAATCTAATGACCGTGGCCAACTTGGGCGTGGTGTTTGGCCCCACATTAATGAGGCCACAGGAGGAGACCGTCGCTGCCATCATGGACCTCAAATTTCAAAACATTGTGGTGGAAATCCTTATTCAGCAACATGAAAAGGTAACACTCACAATCTGCTTTTACCATTGCTTTGTAGCTGTGTCCAATGTACTTTTACAGAGTATTGCATTTAATACAAAAACGGGAACAAATCTGGTTCATCCTGCCAGTGCAAACTTTGCTTATAATTGTGTTCCCATCTGCCATCTTTAACTGTACATACTGAAGACTGTGTGTCCCGGCAACACAAGATAAACTGAAAGTACTAACAGAAACTTCAGGTGACATACCAGCAGTAAGCTGCATCTTTGTTTACTATCCTAGGTGGCAGATAATTATGTGATACTGAAAAATAATAACAGTGCAAGCAAAGCAAAATAGATTTTTAAGTCTGCTCTTTTGTACTGTTGTTTTACTTTTACATTTTGTATTTTACTCCAGGATTAGGAGTCAGGTTTTCCCATTAGCAAGGAGAAGCCCAGACAGCTGAGATTGTCTGTATTCATATTCCTTATCAATTTGCTGCTTGAAACATTTTTTTTCAGTTTCTTTTAAACAAAACACAAGTAAACTTCTCAGACTTTTCACTTGAGCTCCTGAGGCGGCATATTTTAGAGAGAAACTAAGGCAGAGATCCCCACCCCAGGTCCTCAGGAGCCACTGCCCTGCATGGTTTAGATGCTTCTCTAGTGCAAAAAACCTGATACAGTACATCCTCAGCTCATCATCAAGTTCTGCAGAAACCTGGTGATCATTGGTTCATTTAAATCAGAGTTGTTACTCACAACAAAAATATGCAGAACAGGACTCTTAGGATAAGTTGTGGACCTCTGTACTAATGTACAAATGAAAAAAGATAGTTATTACGCTTAGATATTTATTTCAGTCTGGCCAATAGGGGGAGCCCTGAGTGCTTAAACCTGGCTTGAAAACTTGACGTCCCTTTTAATATATGGAGTTTATTTATTCTTCAGGTAAATTGTCTAGATTGGTAAATTCTGTCTTTTTGAATTTACTTATTTTAGTTATGTCTGTCTAACTTTGTGTATTTTACTTGATTGTGTAATCTCTCCAGAGTGCTATTAATTGGTGTTAGTCCTAAAACAGTGGTTACTTCTCCTTGTCAGTGGAGAAGAAATCTCAGAGGGTAGTTTTCTAATCTGAGAAGAACTGCACTCTGCCCAGAATCAGATGAGACCAAAAGCTTTAAGTGTTATTTTTTATATGTTTTTTCCTTAGCCATATTAAATTGAAGAAGTTATAAATAATATCTTCACCAACTCTCACAAATCTAAAATGAAAATGAACAGGGTGTATGGTGCTCGTCTCTGAACTACCTGGAGTGTCCAACAACGGCCGGGTGTTAAAAAAAATGAAGTGTTAGAATGCAGCAGGACCGTTTTTGAAAGTACAGCATGTTAGAGCAGGGGAAAGGCTGAGCAGACAGACAGGCATTAACTTTCTTCACAGCTGAGTCCCACTCCAGACTGTTGATACCCCCAGATACCAACAGTAGACTGTTTTACATTCACCTCCATGTGTAGAGCGAAGCAGCAGAAACTCTCAGCCATATCAGATTTCTCACTTTTTCTATCTCCAAACTTTTTCTCTCTCATGCCCTCCCCTCCTCTGCGTTTCTCCAATTCACACTGTCTAACTTTCTCTCTCTCTCTCTCTCTCTCTCTCGCTCTCTCTCTCGCTCGCTCTTCCCTTCCCTGCCTCTCTCCTCTCTGCGTCTGTGATCCTTTCTCTGGCTCTGCTGAGACTTCCTCTCTTCTGTAGCCGTATACTCTTTCAACTCATCACATCTAAAGTTTGTATGTAAACATGGTCCGCTGTAAACAGGCTGCACCATTTGGCCAGGTCCTCTCAAGCCCAAACCGTGTTTGTTACTTTTCACTCTTTCACAGACTGGGTTCAAATTTTCTGAGGGGGAACAATCACCTCAACTTAGACTAAGATTTTTTGGCTCAGTGGGATTTGTGTGGAACTGCATTTATTTATTTGTATATTTGAGAGAGAGAGAGAGAGGCACTGATATAACCTTCTTAAAAGCAGCTTTAAGGGTACAGTCAATGTAGTGCACAGCTTCCCCGGTGAGGATGAACTGTATCAGCAAATACTTTTCTGTCTACCACTGCATAAAAACTGAGTTTTCAAACTTGCGTGGTTAGTAGCTGCTGCTCTTGGAGTTGCTGCACTTTAAGGTTGCGTTGCGCTGGAGACTCACTCATGTGTTCATTTAGATTTTTACAGACGCTCCTGACTTGAGCCCACTTTCACCTGCTGGCCTGGTGTTGTCTGCTCCCACGAGGCAGTCTAAAAAACAGAGTCGACAGAACCGGCCCCTGGCGGTCTACAATCCACAAGTCCTTGACATTCAGAATGGTAAGAGGTTTGCAAATTTGCACTTGTCTTTTCACATTTCCTGATTTGTTAGAAGAGTCATGAAAAGCACTGCAGCGGTCAACTCATGTATTTGTTCATTTGTAGAGGGCAAAGTGAAATCGGAAGCAGCACATGAGTAATGCTGTGTGTGTGTGTTTCCCTTGCTTTTCTAGACAGCCGTTCATCCATTCTGCTTCACACTTGGCAAATGCTTCACTGAGGTCCCAAAGAAGTGCTGTGTTGAGTGTGAAGGAGTTTGGATGAGTTGTTTTCATACTTTAGTTAAAAGAAGTATTCTGTAGCGCCTTCACGATACTGAGTTCTCACTCGTCTGCTGCCTGTTTGTCATCAGGGGGCATTGATGGCACTTAGACACACAGACTTCCATTTAGTGAGCTTGTCTTTACAGTCATTAGGAAGGTTTTAGCTTTGTTTTAAAAAGCTTACAGTATCACAACATTGTTTTGTTTTTGTTTTGCTTTCCTGTTTAGAGTTGTGTTTTCCCCCCTGTCTTCGAATGTCTTCGAAAAGATTTGCAGGGAGATTTAGGTCTGAACTCGGTGACCCTTAGTCAAACTGTAAAAGTTTAATACTTAATAACCACTCATTTATAGTTTGAGCTTACTGATAGTTGTTCCTAGTGTTGTCATTTAATTAGTTGTTTTCTTAAAAAAACCATTATACTGTATAGGATTGTTGAATTTATGTAAAGCAGCTCACATCACCAGTTGGGGTAATTTAAAGTGATTTTTTGGCTTAGCTTTGCAAATACTTAAATATCAATTAAGACAAATTAAACTGTTACTTCCAGTCCAAAAATATTGTTGAATCAGTTTGATTTCCCACTCGTGATTTTTTTTTTCCCTACATAATAAATATATTTGTGGTTGTAAGAGTATTTGTGTATGCTGTATCAACATTATTCATGTGTGATTAAAATTACTTTTTGAATTTGGTTAATCTTCTTGCTACTTTGAAACAAGGTTGAAATTTTGAATGGAAAACATTTTCATACTGCCTGTTCTGTAGTTATTACTACAACTCAAAAGGCTCTAAGCATGACACACTGACCTCTGTTACCTCCTCTCCATAATCATGTGTAAACAGGTTTACATCTGTGACCTTTACGTGCCCTTGTGTACTTGTGTTCCCTCTTGAATTTAATGAAATGGGAGTCTATAAAAAGGTCCCATTGTGATTCATCAGGAGAGCAGATCACCTGACTTGCTGACCCAAAATCTACTCCCAACAGTTTCTGATCTATGGTTCTTAAAATCCCCTCTTCTCAGTACCAAAGGAGTCTAAATCTGCCTTTCTTTCTTCTACTGTGGGTTATTTTAATATCAGGGGATTAAAAAGTGTAATCTTTAAACCTTTGTCTTTCCTTATGGAACCAACATAATGAGAGCAAAAGCAAATATAAGGACATTGAAAGAGGAAACAGAAGAGTGTTACACAGATGGCTTTTTGAAAGCCTGTGTGGCGCTGTAGGTGTGACATCAGACTGTGTAGAGAAGTGCAGTATTCTGAATATTAGAGCTGATTAGCATGTCACCAGTTTTTCTGTTTTGTTTAAAACAGCTCAATTTAGTATCAATAAAATTCAGTGTTATGTTATCAGTGTTCTTGATATCTTAATTTACTGAGTTTTAAACTGAAATACAAAAAGCTGGATCTTCCAAGCGTATTTTAGCTTTTTGCCTTTATTATTAGGAACAGTATAAACTAATTTGTAAGTCTCACATGCTTTGACTGAGGTTTGTATTCATGAGGCTTGTATTTATACGGTTTTTATTTATTTATAAAGATAATGTTCTGCTGCCCGACCGTAAATCTTCTTCTTCCTTGTATGTCAGCAATAGTAGATGGCTCTAACCCGATGGCAGATGAGACGTCGATGGGCAGCAACGAGTCTGTGTCCTCGCAGTCATCGTCAGCCTCGACCTCAGAGCTACCTGCAGAGAAGAATGACCTTGCCTTGCTTGCTGCCAGCTTCAGTTCAAGCAGCAACTCTCAGTGAGTGTTTCTGCATGCTTTTATTATGAAACAGTTTGTTTCATGTATATGAAAGGTTGCTGAAATACAAAATAGACTAATGCACAAATTAATGTGTGACTTGCTGATCACTAAAACTTCAGATGTTAACGGTAGAGTTTTTAAAGTGGCCAAAAAAGAACATTTCTATATTATTCACTACACATTAATAAACACACTCTACAGATGCAATGTTGTCTCTTAATGTTATCTTATAAAACATCTGTACTTAGATTTAAGGAGTAATAGTATTTAAAATCACACTTGAGAAAAACTTGGGAGAGAAAAAAGACAGATTAAAAAAGTTTATAAATAATTGTGGGATTTTAAATGCTTAATTAAAAAAGCGTAGAAATATAAATCTGAGAATTTATAATAAGCCAAAGCCCAACTTAGTTTAAGCACAAATATTTAGCAGTAAATCTGAAATGTGAGGTGTGTTTTTGTTTGTTTGTGTGTGTGTTTATTTTTTTTTTATTTTTGTTACATTTAGACTTTTTTTGGACTCTGGGCACATTAGTTATATATATATATAGTTTATTTTAATCTTTGATTAATTGTCTTTTTTTGTTTTATTTTATAATGGAAAGTTTTTCATCAAAACTAGATTTTAAGTGTTTTATAATTCAGAAAATAGCTCTCTAGGTCAGGTAAAAGTAACTTCCCAGCTTTTAAGCGAAAAATGCTTCTAAACCATAGACTTAAATGGTAGATCACCAGACTGAGCCTCGCCCATACTGTACACTGGTAGCATCTGTGACAGCATGGAGGAGCAGAAACAGACCAAACAGGGCAACAGCTCACAGCCTCCATAGAAACTAATAGATAAACAACAGCTGAACTGGATCTGTTTCACAAATTATCGGTCATGTTTTTACAATAAATTAATATGTTAATTTCATTCAACAATCATGTAAAACAGCAGATTTATACCAGAAAAAATATATAATTTATTAGAAACAATGATCTAAACCAGACCAGAAGYCAGCCTGTAACTTASACTTTAGCTAGTTGAAAAATGATGACTTCAGCWAGTAATAAAGTATATTTATTATTTCTTCTTACGGTCATAAAAATAAGAATATTTATATTTACCAGTCAACAGTTAGAAAATGTTCTCTGGTTACAGGATGAAACTTGTCTCTATTAGCTAACCATCTTCTCAACAGGTTCCTCTAACAGAAACCGAAAAATACTCACATTTATAATATTATTTTACACTCTGTAGGTCTAAATATTAATCAGAGGACAAAGTAATATTTAATAGTTTGTGTTAAATTGTTGCATGATTCAACAGTGCTAAACTCTGTATATGCTCCACAAGCTAATATCTGCTAACCAGTTCAATAAATAACAGTGATTACATCAACGTTATAAGATTATTTTAATTTTAAACGGTTACATTATGTTCTGCTCAGATCACATTGAGCTAAATAAGATCAAATCTGCTGACTTGTGTTGTAAAATGAGATGTTTTCCTGTTTATCTTCTGTTAATAAATCCATAACACAAACAGCTTTTCTGACATTATTTAAAACATTAGATATATTATATAAACTGTAAAATATTAATAATAATTGGGTTAATATTATTAATAATAGTTTTTATGATTTCTACATTGTCAGTCCTTGTTTTCTGCTCTGTTGTCAACATGTACAGTAATGGGAAATCCAGAGTCTTACCCGTTTAGCGTTAACCGTTAGCTTCTCCAGCTGATCACACAGTCACATGGTTTCTGCACACTCCAGCTGTTCTATATAAACTTCTTGTTCTAACCACATCCAGCTTCATTCATCATAGACAGCTCTTAACCTTTTTACTTCTCTGTGTGTTTTAGTTGTAGCTCAGTTACTTCTTTGCCACTTTGATAAAACACATTTTTGTCCAAGAAATTCAATCAATACTTCTGTGGACAAACTCAATTATGGGATTAATTTAGTGCATGAAGCATTTGTAGTTATTTTTGATCGCCACTTGCGATAAAATAAATCTTTTTATTGTTCAAGGTTTTGTCATACAGCATCTCTCTAGTCTAGTCTCTCCTCTGTCCCTCGAAGTCCTTGGCTCTTTTTGTTGTTTTCAGCCCAGAACTTGCCTTGAATGCTGATGCGAGAGATGAATTATTGGGTTATGCTGCAGATGTTAGACTCACTGCTGTGTCATGTCTACAAATTCACCTTGAGAAAGACTGTCTCTCATTCACCGTCGTCTTCTCTGTTTTCTGGGAAAAAAGGAATAAAATTAAAATAAATCCCCTTCATGGCTTGACCGGACAGTGAGGTTCCTTTGGTGTATGACCTCTGTGGGTTTATGTCTGCTTATGTGTAGGCATGTACTTTTTATCAACAGAAATGAACAAAATGGACTTTATATACCTTGTCTAACCTACTATTTTTTTTTCCTCTGGGTGTTTTTTGTGCTTTCCCACATATGTGGCATCATGTTGGAGGACGGAAGGAGCAGCCAGGAGGAGGTCATAAATCTCAGCTCTTATTTGTTTGGAAGACAGGTGGCCGTGCGTTGGCCGTGTAAATCGTATTGACATTGGAGCGAAATTCATCTTGTTTACCCTTATAGCGGCGGCCCCTGTCCCTTTATGAAGACTTGCGCCATATGTCACAGGGTGTCGCCCTGGCTTTGGTCACTCATAAATCTTAGCATGTGCGATGGTAGGGACCTGTTAGCGCAGCACCTCTCTGGCGTTGAACACATGGATTCGGCTCTAGTCCGAGCCAAAAATGAGCAGGAATCACGTTTGCTAAATTACTTCCAGCCAGTCTCTGAAATGTTATATCTATACTCTGCTGTGCTCCAAATACACACCTGGACAACAGTGTATTTTGGTCAGTTTTCTGCAAAATCTGCGTGGTCATACAAAAAAGAAATGCATCCTGACTCACATTATTCCCCAATAAGATTTGTATGATTTATTGTTTCTGTGACTTTCGTTGACTCAACTCATTTCTCCTCCTCAAATTCAGTCAGTTACGTTGCATCTTCTCCCAGCAGCACGTTTGCTCCAAGTTCTTCCACATTACCTTTTCTGACATTTATTTCTTTTTCTTCTGTACTGCCCTACCTCTAGCCTTCCATGTCTCTTACAGCAGAAAGCTATGGATCATAAGAATGTATCCAGGCTGATTTCCTGCCCACCCAAACTGGCAGCTTGGCTGTAGGTTTGATCCTACTTTCTACTAGAATCAGGGTCTAAATCCCACCGCTGCCCATCTTCCTTTATACTAAAGGAAGATGATAGTCTCTCTCATCCCCGAGTCAGATCCTTGCCAGGATCAACGAGGCTTTGACGCTTGAGGTTGAAATTCCTGCAGTAATGAGAAACAGCCGTTTACTTGTGTAGATGAATTCCTACTTCTATTAAACTGATAGGGAGATAACCCTGATGTTCGTATCATAAAGCAGAAGACCTTCCTTTTGTATTATTGTTTAATTTTGAAGTCATTACACTAAATACTGTAGTTTCTTTCAGACAAATTATTTTAAAAAAAACAGTTGTGAAAAGTTGAGATAAATAGTACTGGAATTAGGATGGATTTTTTTTTTATCTTAGACATACTTAGAATGCCTTTTCACTTCCTCATTTAGTGCTTTTAATTATACTGACAGAAAAAGCTAAGCTAGGCCTGTAATAGGCAACTAAAAGCCATTTAAAGCTTAATGATTTTTTTTTCTGTTTAGGTGAGAATTTCCCTCCTCTTGACTTGCATGTAATTTTGAAAGCTGTATTCGAATAGATCCATGTATAATGCATGTTTTAGATGCTTCTCTACTTCAGCACACCTGCTTTCAGTGAATGGATGGCTTCTCCAGAACTTGAGGACAAACTGAAGAGGTAATTCAGCCATTGAAACAGGTGTGTTGGAACAGAGAAACAACTTAAATATGCAGGCTAGTGGCACTGTAGGGCCAGGCCAAGGCTTATTGTGTTCTGCAACATTTTACAAAATGTTTCCTCAAGAAAACAAAATACTAAACGACTAGCAACTATGCAATGTTTGTTGCTGCAGTAAGCACAAAAAGAAAAAAAAAAGCTTGCGCTGGTGTATTACCGTAAATAGAAGAGTATTGGTGCACTGCAATTTTAAGGGCAGGCAGTTTATGGTGTTGCTACAGATTTGACCTTTTCAGTGAGTGGCAGAAAGAAAAAGGAGCAGCACAGCAGCCAACGGGGGCATTGATGTAATACCAAACATGGCAGTATTTGGTTGCTTTTTACTTGATGGTAGTTAATAAAGATATAAATGTACTGCTGAATCAAAAAGGAGAAAATAATCACTACAAGGATTTCTTCAAACAGTACTGATTGATTATTATGTTAAAGCTGATTGGAAGTTACTTAATCTTCAAGTCAGAGTGAGTAATGTTTCATTTCTTTAAACAACCATGTGAGATATTATTTTAAACAACCATCCCACATGGGATGAAGATGCCAGGATTTATTGATCTTAAATTGTTAACCGGTGGTTCAGGGAGCATTAGACATCATTTTCACACACTAATTGCCTAATGTTTACAGATCTTAATGCCACTGGGATTCTTTATGATGTAATGGAAATGGCTGTGGTGTGGCTCTCCCATCATTGGTACAAAAAATGAAGCAACTCAAGATGGAAATGAATGTTGAGGTGATGCATTCTGTGAAAAATGGCACCAGGACAAATGTGTATTGTGATCAAAGCTAAAGGTGATTCAACAAAGTTTTAATATTTAAAACTGTTTCTTTCTTTTCAGTGTGCGGTGGATAACTGCAGTCTTACTTATAAAACGATTGTTTGAACTATTTAAATGAATTGACTTCCTTTATAGATAGCATTTTCAAGTTTAGGCACATTTATTACTTCCTATCCGTTGCTTAATCTCTATACCTGTCACTTTGAGGAGTGGGATTTATGCAAAATCAACTTTTTAGAGCTTTATATCATGGTATAATGTCATTCTCCCATCAAACACATAGAGTGTTGTTTTGACTCATCTGTGCATATTTGAGGCATTCTTAAATCTCATATGGTAGAGCTGCCGAAACACTTGCTGGTACAAAGCACTGCCTGTTTACCCAAAGCCCCTCCCTGGAGCTCAGTCCCCAGCCGTGCTCCCGCCCCACAGACCATCCCTCCCCCACATAGCTTCACCACACCTGGTGGAGCAGACGTCTGTTGAGCTTGTGATACGAACTACTTCTCAGTCCAGTCCTATTCTGATTAAAATAATGCCTTCATCGAGGAAATGTATTTTTAGATGCCAAGGGGACGACCTCTACTCTTACAAAGGTTGGAAACGGCTTGAAGCATTGTTGTGAAGACGTGCTGAAGTGAAAGTGTTGGAAACAGGATGTACTTAAAAAGACAAAGGCTAATTTTAAGGCATTAGGCTATGATTCAAAGTCAGCTTTATTTTTGACATATACAGCATTTCCACAACAACTGATGATAACAGATACTCGATTGTAGTATAGAATTGAACCACGTACCTGGAAATACATAATACCGACCTTTTTTTTGTTGGGCTGAGTCGCATTGGTAATATTGTGTTCAATATGTGCAATATAGTAAGAGTAGATTAGTAAGATTTTATATCAAATTCTAAATATATTTTCCCCCTTTTTGTAAACACAGTACCACATGTTTTGGGGGTATCAAATTGTTATTTAACCATTTTTCTTTACTCAGGTGGAAATCAGATTGACTAATTTGACAGGGTATGTAATATGTTGTGTTTCTTCTGTTGCTTGATGAGTTGGTGGGCCATCCTCTTGTGGTTCAGATCTTTAAGAGCTGAGCATCGTTTTAACCACTCCTGGCTTTGAGTGTTTGTGATTCAGTTCTCCTGCAGGTGTGTTAAGTGTGGGTCCTCCTCCTCCACCTCCTGTTGGCAGACAGTGATTGTGTTTTGGCCCAGGTTAATGAGTGGATTTGCTGCACTGCAGCGCACCGTCCCGCCATGCTGATGTGGAGCAGCTGAGCACCACAGTGGTCCCACACTGCTGCAGAGCAATAAATCACCCACCGTCAGACTGGGCCTGATCTGAACAGCTACCGCTGAGGATGGACAAGCGCACTAGGGGAGAGGCAGTAAAATAAAAAAAATAATAATAAAAAAAACGAAGGGAGGAAGCAATGCAGAGCATGAGCCCCAGAACCATGTTCACCTTCAGAAAAAGCCCCTTCAACGTGCTCTTCCTTAAAGCAATTTTTCTCTCCTCCATATAACCACTATTCTCAACATCCTCTCAAACCTCCAGCCCCTCCCCAGCTGCTCTCTCTAATTGCCTTTATTAACGTCTCTATGGGAGCAGCAACTAGAAGCAATTTGCTCATTATGTGCTGTATTAGCACTGGCCCTGGGGCAGGCATGGAACACAGAGGGATGCCTGGCTGAAAGTCCTGCTCCCCTCTGCAGCTCTCTGCCTTCACCAGGACCCCTGCCTCCATCCTTTAAGTCATCTATAAACTTGTTAGTCTTCTACTGTAACTGCTAAAGCTGTGGTTCATGTGCTGTCGTTTGACTGTTTACTCTCAGATGTTATTAACATCATTTCAGACTCTGAATTTAAGCTGGTCAAGTTCAATAAAAAATGTTGTGGGCTATGCATTTAGCCTTTGTACTATTTATATTTCCCTTTTTATTTTGTCCCTAATGTGACAATTGGTTAATGCACTCAAAGACTTCAGACAATCAGTCATATTAAATAAATGACTTTGTTAAAAAATAATACAACTGGGAAAAGAATCTGAATAAAGGATATGAATATGGGGTTAATGGAAGAAGAATTGAACTCAGCCTAATGCAACGAAGCTTTCTTTGTAATGAGTTTAAACTGTAGATCTTCAGTCTGAATATTAAATTTGCTTTTTGAATTTGCATTTCACTTCTTTGTGCAGCTGCTGAAAGACGATTCTTTTCAAAAGATTTTTTTTTTTTTTTTTGGCAGGTTATGAAAAATGGATGATTTAATTCATGGAAACATGTTGAGCTTTTTTTATTACTCTTGGTATCATTCACCCTGCATTTTCTTTCTCTCTCTTTTATTGATTTATAATGTGAGATACATTACTTATTGTTATTAACTATTGCAAAGTATCTAATTTGTATTTGAGTTTCACTTTTTACTCTGGTCCCTCCTCGTTTTGCTTCAGCTGCAACCAAAGTTAAATGATTCACTATCACAGTGAATTTAATGTTTTTTTTAAAGTCTGATCATTTTTCCCCACAAAATAGTGGACATAAAGTAGATTTTAGGAGCTAGCAGACTACATATGCGGTTAAAACATGTTATGAATAATCAGTTGTGGTCTTTTCCAGATGTCCTCTTTTTGCTGTTTCTGGAGCTTCAGGTGAGAGCCAACCTGCTGCCACGACAGCTGCGTATGAAAAGGAAAAGCAAGAGCAAAGGTAAACCAGCATTGTACCTTTCCTGAATAATACCAGCTGACCCGCTTTTCTATACGTAGTCTGCATTAGTAATTCTTACACCCACCTTTTGATTAGATCTTGTAAAATTAGATTATTTCCTTTTGGTTTTCACTTTTTCCATCGTGTCTCAATTGCTGGTTTTATCTTGAATGTTCAGTTAGAATCATCTGCACTCTCATTCGTCTAACCTTTATTTACAGCCTTGCACATAAATGTGTTTCCTCACTTTTTTATGTATATTCACCAGCGCTACAATTTAGTTATTTTTATTGAGGGATTTAGTGCAACACAAGCACTGGCTGCAGCTGGAGAGACAGCCTTACCTTCTTGTCAAAAACCACAAATGGTATCTGGGTGAACAGGACTGAAGGAACTGCAGAGACGGTCTGTTCATCAGGCAGAACTACTTTCTGCTTGCTTCAGTATGAAAGATAAAATCATTTTCAACGTCCTCAAATGTTGTTGCTGAGGAATATGCAGAGCTAAGACCAGTCCATTAAGGTTATTTTCATGTAAATACAAAATCTTTTTTTTTTTTGCAAGCGTCGCTCTACATTTTAAGGGCATTTCCCCCCAAAATTCTCAGTGTGAGAGCTCAGCTGAATGTTGTTGCATTGACAACTCTGTAACCACATACCCCACCCACCCCTCCACCACCACAGATTGTGCATCTTCTTTTTTCCCTTTTTTTATCCTATATTGTTGCTGCTTTTCCACACAAAATATGAAATATTTATCAGGCCATTGTGTGTTGAAGGCAAGATACGACGTATTATTCTTGCCGGGATTCAAGATAATAAGTTTGCAACATTGTGCCAAACAACCTTGCTGTGGAAACAGTTCAATCTGGGCCCGAGGTCTGCTTGTTCTTTTCCTCGCTAGTCTGAAATGGCAGAAATTGGCCACGCTGGAAAAAGAAGTGTTCTTATCAACAAGACAGCAAAATAATAATTATTTTTAAACATTGCAGAACAGTAAGTATGCTTTATTTAGCTTACTTGAACATGAAACAGCACAGTGTAACTTTAACAGTTTTAGCACTATGTGTGGGTATCTCTCCAGTACTTTTTAATGATTTCTCTTTGGATGGTTGTCTGCTGTATAGAACTGTCTTTCCTGCTGCTCCAGTTACACTAAACCTATAACGAGCAGCTTTATCTCTGCGTGCATGAACTCACTGGTGCATACAGGTGTGTTTTGACTTCCAAGTCCATCCAGATTAGAGCTCAGTCAAGAAAAGAATTCTGCAGCCCCCGATATTCTGTTGGTACCTCTGCTTATTTTCCGGCGTGGCCAATTTCTGCTGTTTCAGACTAGCGAGGAAATGAACAAGCGAACACCGTGCCCAGATTGAACTGTGCTGTAATCCTCGTGAAAGCTCGGCCAGCTCTCTGATTGCCTTCATTTTTCAGTGTCACGGGCAGGAAAGCCAAGGCGGTGTACCCCTGTGAGGCGGAGCACGACTCTGAGCTCTCCTTCCAGGTCGGCGCAATATTCAGCGCCGGTAAGTGTTATCTCCTTCACCAGTCGCTCACTCAGAACCTGCTCTGGAATATTGGATTTAAAGGGAGTAACGGAGGATTGGGGTGGGGGACTGAGCACCCAATCTGATCATGAGTTAAAGAGAGTGATGAAGAGAGGTGGAACGGTGGTTAGGAGACACAGATTTGCTCACTGGTATCTTCTCGAAAGAGGCTTGGTGGAGCTTTAATCAATCACTCCCAGAGGAAACAGGGTTCTGTTGATATGTCTTTATAATGAAACCCTTTTTTAAACATTTAACTTGCAGTTTATTAGCTCTCAAAAGTTGGGATCATCTCATTGTAGCATTTATTATTTTCATTGTTGGGTAAGAACAAATGTTAAAGGTAGCTGAGTTTGTGTACTTTTTGGTAATTTGAAAAATATTAAATGGATGATTATTCTATTTTCATTTTTTATTCCAAAAAGGGTAAAATGATCCAACTTCCTTTTTTTTTGTCAAACCAAAATTTATTGCTGTTGTAGGTTGCAGGTTTTCCTGATATTGTGCCACCCTAGCTTTAAAGGGGCAATATTATGTGTTTCTCAGGCATAAATTTAAATACTATACCATAATGAAGTATCTATGTCACCTTTAGCTGTTATTAAAATG
>NW_013952733.1:399533-414505 GCF_001266775.1 Austrofundulus limnaeus
GGGGGGGGGGGGGGGGGGTCACGCACACGCTAACGCTATGATGCAGTTTACTTGGCATCTGAAAATACATTTCCTCAAGGGTATTTTGAATCTGAAAAGAGCTTCACTGAGTGGGAAGTAGCCTAGTGTTAGGAACTCAGCAGACAGTTTCACTTTCAGTTTCACTCGTATGCTTTGTTACTGCCAAGAGCCTGTAGGAGTCATGGTCGGGGTGTGTGGGGTGGGGAGGTGTGCTCCATAATAAGGAAGCTCAGCTTAAAGACACGTCCCAGGGGCGTTTCTGGTCCCCACCAGTCATTTTGCTCCTCAGCATGGCTGCCTAAAAACGCTGCAGGATTTCTCAAACACGCATGAATGAGTCAGAGCAAGGCTTTTGGCATGTTTTTTTTATGAGAGTATAACATTACAACATGATACAAAACTCACAAAAGTTTATTTTACATGATATTGCCCCTTTAACTCTTGCTCATTTAAATTATATCGATGACTTTAATGATGAAAGTATGGTTATGATGTCAAGTTTATGGCAACAATATCTTAGATCATTAATTTTGACCAAAAAAAAAAAACAAAAAACAGTAGCATTTCTTGAAGGAATCCATATTGTGTGCTAACACACAAACACATTGTTAGGCTCATGATCACCAGGAGTTATTTTAATGATTGATTGTCTTCAGCAGTGGATTATATTGCGATATATTGCATATTCCCATCTTTAAAGCCCAATGTCTTCTCTTTCAGTGATCCAGTCAAGAGAGCCAGGCTGGTTGGAGGGGGAGCTGGAAGGAAGGAGGGGCCTCATCCCTGAAAACTATGTGGAGATGCTGTAAACCAGACAGAAATATTTATGGACACTTTTATTGCGTTCACCAAGAATTCACAGTAGGGCTTCTATCCAAGTGACAATACCATATTTTTACTGGTAAACTATCGTCGACACACAAGTTTACACATTTTTGTGCTGACTGGTGCATGTGTGAACAAGTTGCTTTGTTTCAATTCGTTATGGCCAAGTTTTCACAGCAACTTCACCCTTGGAACCTCAAGGATGGTATTACATGTTCAGTGCTGTGCTGTTTAGCTATAGCCTCTTGATATCCAAGTCATTTAGTTGCAGCTCCAGTAAAACGGGTGCCTGAGCTCACTCTCCTCTGCCAAGTTATCCATGGTATCCATGAGCTCCATGTCAAAGGGAGATCCTCAGAAACTGTAAGGTTGAATGTTCAAGACACTTTAGTTTTTAACCCACATGAACATAAAGCAGATTATTTTATTAGATTACAGATACCCAAGTGCCTTAACAGAAGCACCGTTGTATGGGCATGTCTGGAAACAAATTGGAGTGTGGCTGCTTTTACATATATAAAATGTTTTAATCTTCTGTTATGATGAGACTAACTTGTTATTGAAACATGGCACAATGCCCCTATAATTTAATTTAATTGGCACATTTATTGCATGGTATTTGAATTTTAAATACACTTTGTGTTTTGTTTTGTTTTGTTTTTTGTTCTTGGTGTACACTTTTACAAAATCTCAGCAAAACCCTGCTTTGGTGCTGATGAGCTCTGTCATGTTGAACACTTGCATCAGTTGATTGTAATGTTCAATACCAAGTATTTTTTCTGTCAAATTATCATCTATTTGGTTGTTTTTAATTTTAACTATGCTCTATTTTTTATGAGCATATTAAAAAAAGCACTCCAACAAAGTTTAATTTTGTAGTTCCTTGAAGAATTACAGAGTTCTACGGCTGTTCAGCGTTCATGACCTTGTTGATAAGATATAAAATAATTGCATGTGTTCTGTTAATTATCACGCTGATTTAATTTTGATTTGGGTTGATTTTAGCATGTCTGATCGTCACATTACATTTCTCTTCTCAGCTGTTTTGTTTTTGGTTTAGCACATTCTGTTATCAATTCTGGTTACAAAAAATTAGAATAATTTCATGAGTTTCTTTGAATTTCCTTTTTTTTTTTTGTTTTCCTCCTTCTTCTCTTGATTGATGTCCAGTGAAGTTTATTTTGTTTTGTTTTGTTTTGTTTTGGTGTATTGTGTATTCTTGATTTAAAAAAATAATAAAAATTTATTATTGATTTTAATTTTTGCTAAACCTGTTTTGATTTTTCATCTAAATATGATCTTGCTTGTTTTGTGTGTCGTGAAGTGTTGAAGTGCCTCAGGTTATTTTAGTATTTTTGTTTTTTTTCCACACAGTGAAAGATAAATCTTTGAGGCTTTAAATAGTGCCATTGGGAATTTAAATGACAATTTACAGATTTTAAATTAATGATCCCTTTGTCACTTTTTAGTCTTAAATAAATCATATGAAATGCAAAAAGTGTGTAAATACATGGCTATTGCACAGATTTTAAAAAATGTGTTTACACTTAGGACTGTCACATTGTTCTAAAACACTTAGTATACAGTGATTTGAAATGCACAATAGAATACACCATTTAACATTTGGTGCATTACAGCAAATCACCTGTTTGACCCATCAGTTGTGCTGGAGCAGTGACTGTTCAGTCAGCTTAAAACTAACAGTTTTAGCAAATACATGTTGCATATACAAGGTGTGTCAATATGTCCCACTGAGTAAAATCCTGTTCATATCTATATTTATACCTTGCCGTATTTCTTTGATACAACAGTACCAAACCTAGAATGCAGCAGTATTTTTCCTAATTATTATGTTCACATGAAATGTTTAATACTTGCAGATGAAAAAATGTTTGTTTCTTGCAAAATTATCTTAATGTTACTAGAACAAACTTGCTCTTATTGCTTCAGTTTACCTTTTTTTATTGGCTTTAAGTAAATACGGCAGTGAAGATCCATCCAAGAACAGCTTTGTGAATTTTGCTGAAGGTGCGCATTGACAAAAGTATTCATGATTTTTTTTTAAGACTTTTGGAAAGAAATTGATTTATACAAGGCAAAAGTATATAACTCGCATAGTCAACCAATAAAATAAATATTTTATTTCCAAATGGAAATGAGACTGTCTAATAAAATCAGTGTCTGCAATCTGCATTAATTAACAAGTAATTGTGAAACTAACACCTAAATGTATATATTTTAGACGTTACCTTGCACCTTTCTGAGGAAAGGAAAGTTTGTTAAAGAAGTAAAAGTGAACAGTAAAGTGAAGTCTAGGTTTTTTGATGACTCATTGGTGTTTTCTCCCGGAAAACCCACAGTTTCCCACAGAGTTGAAGAATGAAATAAATAAGATGGCTGATTTACATATCCAGTGAGCCGTGTAGTGCAGTGTTATCCTCACTGTATTGACCTGCAGCTACTTCCAAAATAACTTTCAATAAGAGGATTAAAAATAGATGATAATCTTTTCTCAATGAGAGTATCTTTAATCCACACCCTCCACAGTGATCCAATCATATCACAGCTTCAGTGCAGGTTCATTCTGAAAGACCTAGTTCTTTTGACCTTACCAGCAGTCAATGACCAGATTACAATTTGACCTGTCTCCATTAGGTGAATACATGGATATTCACATATGGACTTTCTTCTTGAACAGTAAAGGTTGTGGCTTTGGCGTGACTTGTGTCAGGATGCTAATATAAAACGAGGCAGAGCTAATGGAATAGGTAAAACATTTATCCACACTCGCAGCCACCACCACCCACACCACAGGGTCCTTCATCATCTCCCCTCTGCCAGAATATTGCTGAGTCATGAAGACATCCACTCTGCCTGCCTCTCACTTTACTTTGGACTGGAAGTGATGCTGTCTACTTTCATTTCTCCATTTCCCTCTGCCTAACCGCTTGTCACTCTGTATTTATACTATTTTTCTTTTCCTTTTTTTTTCACCTTTCAAGAAAGTTTATTCGCTCATTTCTCTTGATAAAAATGAACACCAAATTACTATAAACTACAACATAACTGTGTGGGGGGTTCTGTACATTTGTATGTATATTTTAAGAGTACCAGTCTGTAATAACTTATACAGTTGTGGTCAGAAGTTGAAATTGATCATAGCCATAAATGTAAATAATTTGGGGCTTCAATGATTTGTATCATTTTTAGTAAAGAAGGATTGAATAAACAGCATTAATGACTTTAAAACAAAAAAAAATAAGCTCACAAATTTGAATTATTTTGAACATGTTCACACAGGGTCAAAATTACAAGCTCAAAGTTGTTGTTTTTTTTTTTCATGACAAGAAAGCCTGTCAACTTTTCATAAGTGATCACAACTGACTGCAACTGGCAGTTTCTTGTAGCATAAAAAATAATTTGTTAGACAACACTTAGAAGGATTGACTAACTCCTGTAACAATGGAACTCCCAAGGAACTAACGGCCCTGTCACACTAACAACTTATGCCAACTTATGAACATTTAAAAGATGTCTACGTTAAAGATGGAATTGACTCAACAGGAAGCTTCTTTTCGGTGTGTTCATAATGTAATTCTAACAAATTGATTAAATATATAACCTTTATTGGCAATTTAGACATAAAAAATGTTTCATAAGTTGGCATACGTTGTCTAGTGTGACAAGGCCTTTAGCAAAGAAAAATAGGAAAAGATTACAAAAAATGTCATGAGCTGAAAACGACTGGAACAGCAGTGTGTCTGAGCCAAAAATGAAATGCTCACACTTGGCTGAAATTTGCTGACAGTACAAATATTTTCTAGACAAACCTATTTGGTCAAATGAGGCAAGGTTTAAGCTTTCAGACGTAAGCATGGTGGTAGTATGAAGTGGTACTGTTGTATTGCACAAAATGGATTGTTCAGTAAAACAGAACTACCTCCAAATTCAACCTAACCTCAAGTCAAAAGTTAGATGGCTAAAATGTGGAAATAAATGCATGTTCCTATGAAAAAACACACACCAGAACTGGTTATGATTGGATAAAGTAAGCTAACATTAAATTTCTGTAATGGCTTTCCCAATGACAACCCCAATGAAAATCTGTGGGCTGAGTAAAAACAAAGTCCAACCATTTTAGAATAAACTTTATGTATTCTGCCAAGCAGAAAAGGACTCAAACATTCAGCCAGAAGCCAGGGTGCAACTGCTGAGAGGTATTTAACAATACAGAGTTGGAGTGTATGTATACATGGATGCCTATATGTTTAATTTTACCCTTAGAGAAAATCTATAATATGTTCAAACCATTGACCACAACTCTATGTTGTTATTTGCAGATTTTAGCCTAGATAGAGGCTGCGTTTGAGTGAAACTCCACATGGATGTGCTTGTTTCTCCCTCCCCAGTTCTGGCCGAGTGCCCGGCAGTCCACTCGCCTGCTGTGACGCAGTGTCCTTCAGCCTAAAAACTCACCACACCGTGACTCAGCTGAGATCAAAGCTCTCCAGTCATTTACCGTCGACTCTGAGAACATGACAATACTGGACAAAGTGCCCGATTTTCCAAACTACTGGAGTGGTGGCTGGTGGGGGTGGGAGGAGGTCACTCTAACTTAATACTTTCTGGTGTCTCCGCGTGTTTCCTTCAGGGAGCAAAGCTCAAATATAATCACAGTAAGACTTGATGTATTATTGAGGCTGAACACTCAGCGGGATTTTGGAGAAAAGTGAATTTCATACATAAAGGAGAGAGTGTGGAAGGGAAAAAAGCAGCTCAGAAAGTGGGCCACAGAAGCTGCCATGTGCGCGGGTGCAGCCGTGAAATCAGCCTGATCCAATAGATTCTGTTTATCTGGCACGACTACAAGTGAAAGCAATTGGAAATCTGGGGGAGATTTGGAGAAGGCTGTGATTCAGAGAGGGATGGAGGGGGGAAATGAGCAAAAAGTAAAAAAAAAAAAAACAAGTAATACTGTCTGCTCTACAGACTGGCAAAGCAGGCGTTTGTTCAGAACAGCTTTTAACAAGGTTAATGGTGATTTTCCCTCCACGGGCACCGTTTGACTGTAAAAATCTTATGCTTCCTTTCCTGTTTTTTTTTTCTTTTTATTCCCTCTCTGTGCTGTACCTGCTGCTGCTCCTCATCATAACTGCTTCTCCATGCTTAGGCGCTGGGCTTTTTGGCTCATTATCTACCCCAGGCGCCAAATGCAGCTGTTTAGAAACCAATCTACATCAAACTGTTAGTTTTACTTTTTTATACAAATATACGTAGTTTCTTCTTCCTGTTTAAATTTTACTGCACACTGAATCTTCAGCACACACAAATCATCACATCACTTCAAACGATCAGTGTAATGGGTTTTATTAAAATCTTGAATTATTTCTGCAAACACAAGGATGGCATTTATCGTGCACGACGGTGTACAGTAGCTGGTTTTAAAAAGGGATTGTTGAGGGAGGCTCACTGTATTCGCTAAGAAAAGTTTTTCTGGGTAAATGTGTTTAAGAAAAGTATTTGTATATATTAATAAATAAAGCACCACTATTGCTGTGGAAATATGGCTTGATCTGTCTACACCCGATCCACAACTCCAAAAACGTAAAATGTTTTGACTTCTACATATAAGGTGATGCAAACACCAGTTAAGACTAACTTTGAGATGGCAAGCTGCAAAGGAGAGTAACTTTTAGAATACAACAAAGCTCCCCCATGAGTGTGGGGAAAAGTTTTATTTTATAGCTGGCAAGTAATGTTGGAATCATTAAATAAACTGTAAGTTAAACTTCCTCCAAAGGACTGCTTTGATGATTTGGGAATAGTTTTGTTTTCTAATTACAAGAAGATAAAGCCAGTATTAATAGAAAAGTGACCTGATTTTTCTTTTTTCTCCTTTTGCTGTAGTAATATATTAGATAACTCACAATGCAGATTGAAAATAATGGTTTGGTAGTTATCAGTAGTCAGTATTTTACCTGCAGCACACAACATAGTGACATCCCAGAGTGGATTTTTTTTCCCATCTGAAACAACTCAAAACCTAAAAGAAATCAGGGCAGTTCATGCAAATTCTGCTTTTTAAAACTTTGACACCATGAACAGTTTTGCATCAGATGTGTATTTACACTAAAGCCACTGCTTTGCAATTCATTCCAATAATGTTCAGTCTGAAGCACATGCTGCAGAACATGTTGGGCAGAAAAACAAATGTAAACTAACCTACAGGATTGTCTGGCAAAGTAAAAATTAATAAAATAGTGTTTGAACTACTATAGAAGTTTGGATTTTACACTGCATTACTTCAGTTACTCAGTTCCAGGTAATATGTAGTTTTGTAATGCAGGTTTCACAGTTAGCTAATGCTCACAAATGACAGGTGACTCGGCCTTCAGTGTAAACAAACCATCTTTGATGTAAACAATCAGGTAATGCAAACCAGGTTTTATAGATTTATAAAAAGCTTTTGCATAAAGCACTATCACAGAGAAAAATGTCATCATCTTAAACCATCTCCAGTCCTGACCATTTCATCACAGTTCACACTAAGGCCGTTTTGTCAACCTTCTCATCAGTGTCAATTTTGCATTGCATGGGCGTCTGTTATAGTGTATTATTTGCAACTACAAAAAGCAGAAATTTGGCTTTAGTATTTTCATTGCAGGATGGAGCATTTAAGAAAAACATACATATTATATTTATGTTGGATATGCCACTTTATAGAAAACTGACAGCAAAGATTTATTGAATATCATTTGAACCACTGTCATGTTTAGACTGGAATTGTTTTCAGATGACAGAATTTACTTTGGTGTTCTTGGTCATTAGTTCTTCTCCCTTGAGATAAATTTTGCCTGATGGATATTGCTCTGAACAATTTATTTATTTATTTTATTGCAGGTAGGATATTGTTTACTGATAACTCCATAGAACACTGCTTGAAATAAAGAACTTCCCCCTTTAATTTTTATATTCTCAACATGTGTTGAGTTTCTGTAGTATGAGTCATGTAAATTTAGAAATATTGGATTGAGTTCCTTCAGACAACAATAAATATATTTATATGTGCTATATAGTGTATTTTTCCACGTTACATAGGTTATCTTTCCCAAACCAGACGGTCTAAGTTAGTACTGAAGTTATTTATCAAGTTTGTAACAGCTTGGCTGTGACTTGCTATTAAGCTAGACTGCTGTCTTCTGATAGCAGCATTCAATCTTCTCATCCACGTTTTGGCAAGTTAGTGAATGACTTGGTTTTCCAAAATGCCACACTGTGCATTTATATAGCCAATAAATAAATCAATAGCTAAAAAAAAGCCAACTGATTCTACTTATGAACAACAAAGGAGTGAACAAGGGTTTGTCTACACCAGTGGTCCTCCATCCTGGTTCTCAACACCACTATTCTACATGTTTTTGATGTTTATCTGCTCCAACACCTGATCTAAAATACCTGAAACATGCAGGATAGTGGTCCTGAAAAACCAGGATTGAAGACCACTGATCTACAACACTTTTTTTTCTTCTTTGAGTCAAATTTCCTTTTCCTTTTGTGGCTGGTCATGCAATAACACAAACTGATAAAAGAAAGTACACAAGCTGAACTGACTGATGTCAGTTACACTTGTGTTCCTGAGAGTGTTTTCGTGTGTGTGTGTGTGTGTGTGTGTGTGTGTGTGTGTGTGNGGTTTTCGTGTGTGTGTGTGTGTGTGTGTGTGTGTGTGTGTGTGTGTGTGTGTGTGTGTTTGCTCTTCCTAGACTAAAGGTTAAGAATTTTATAATGTCTCTATTTTTGCTTGATTGTAACATTTTGATTTTTATTATGTCGCTCATCAACAGTGTCGCCATGGGTTAGGAAACTGTTTCAATAACAACAAAGATCCATCACTTTAATACATCTTGTTACAAAATAAAATAAAGGTGCTTTTGTTTATTTTCCTTAAGTGAACATTGATGCAAAAAAAAGGAAAACAAAATAAAAACGAGATGCAAAATCAAAGAAATAAAAACTTTACTCAATAAGTAGATAGTAAATGTACTCTTTCTAACATTCAGGTAGTAATTTCCATAAATCTCTCACAATGTATGGTACATTCATTTCTCTGTTTGGCCCTTTCTGGTGCCAACTTTTACTTTCCTGCGACCCAACAAACAGATGGCGAGTGGGAAACGGACACATTGTCTTCCAATATTTAACAAGATGTTTAAAGTAGAAATGCTTTATACTATACTCAACATAAAGACTTGCTGTATTATTTACAATATGTACTGTAAAATTGTAAATCAGGTGAGATAAAAAGGCACAAGTTTCCCCTTTTTTAAATACATGTAAACATCTCATCAAAAAGCATGCAATAACATTTCATTTTACAAAAAAAGGATATCATTTTTAGACAAAGTACTTAAATATTGTTTCCCAGCAAAATATAATTCTCTCAAAAATACTTTCCCATTCACTCTATGAACTGTTAGACATTGTTTATTCTCTAAAAAGAACAACAACAAAAAAAAGAGGGTGAGAGATTAGCAAGCAGACATAACACAGTTGGATTGTAAAATGAGGCCTGCCTGTTATCGTCTGAAAATTATTGCAAAGAGGAACAAACATTAGTTGGTTACTTACTTCGTAAAAAGCCAACAGATGAGATGAGCACCCCAAGAGCTAACCTAATATTTTGGAAAAATAAAACTAAAGGCGTAGTTCAGATCTCTTGAGGTGAGGCCCTGTGGAAAGATTATTAACAATTATTATCTTACCTGTTGTAGATAGCTCTTTAAACATTCCCAGCTTGGACAAATAGAAATAACTTCTGACAAGCTAACGGCTAGCAACAGTGGGGCCAAGACCACAGTTGATTTTAAAATACCATATTCATGCAAATTGTAAATTTTACATTACACAGTAATTCCAGAAGAAATGTTATAATATTCCCTTATGTAATAAATTTAAGTAAATAACAATGTAATGGGAAATTTGAAAATACCATTTGCATGAACAGTTATGTAATTTTCAGACTAGAGTTGTTTTAAGATGGCTGTGATCCACTTTGGTCTTGGTCCTCCTTGGACTGGTAGCTCTGAGTTAAGGCACTTTCACAAAACACTTTAAGCCCAGACTTAGACTTCCACCTCAAACATAACAGAGCCGCGACCTTTGACATGTGAAAAGGGTGTGATGTGGAGTTGGCCTGGGGTTTGTGTGAACACTCAGCTGTGGGATTTAAAAGCCAAAATAACAGAGAAAATCCACGAGGATGCACTGCATCAAAAGTTTTTTGTTTTTTTTTACATTTACGTTTTAATGGCACACTGTCCTGATTATATAAACGAACTAAATGAAACTGAAATGCAGCTTTGCATTTAGTTAACAAATTGGTTGACCAAAAAGAGGTCTGGTAAACGTAAGTTATGTTTTAAAAATTATATCAGGGAGGTGTTTGTCAAGCTTTTATTGTGTAGTGAGTCATGTTAATGCAACCAAGTTCCTCTCCACACCTATTTTGATTCTGCAAAGCTCACATCTATGAAGGATTTGATTGATTTATGAAACAGAAGCAACTTAAAGACTCTTGCAATTATTTTGTGAAATTCATACGCAAAAGTGCCTTTTAACTCTTGTTCTCCAAACTAAAGTTGTTCAAAACGCTCCATCTGCAACAGGTAATACATTATTCGCTCATAGCCTTATTACAGAACCTCACTTTGAATGATCTGAACTACCCCCTTTAATGCAAATTTATCAGCTCTCACAATACAATTCTTTTAAATGAAAGAACACAACTGCCCGTGTTTTTTAAATGAGTGTCCATCTTCAAACGACTGAGGTGCCGTTTTATGATTTTGAGGGGCTCAGGCCACTGATGCAGCACACTAAGCGCCATGCTGTGCCACTGATGTCATGTTGTCTAACTTTGGGCCGGGTGATCGTGCAGACATTCTCCCCCTCCGCTATCAACGTGGGTTTGAGAAACAAACTATCCCTGCGAGCTGCGCTAACGCCTCGTTTCACATACTTTCCTCTCTGTGCAAATTTAAACGTGGAAAGCAGGATATGGCCAAATCCATGACATGTATGCATATTACCCGCGCAGAAAGAGCTGATAAACTACTCAAAGACTTGCCAGTAAGGGGGGTGGGGGGCACACACACAAACTTGGCATCACACACTTTCATACACACATGTAAATACACACTTACAGGGCACGATAATCACAACTCCCCACTTGTTATCTTCAGCCAGCGACTTTGTCGCCATTCAGTAGCATCATATTAATTTCAAACCAACCATCCAGACACCCTTCGAGTGTGAGACAATTAAATGGTCTAGAACGCTAATGAAAATAGCAAAACTTGGCCCACAAAATAAGAGAAATAACTCAAAAATGGGAGAAGTGGTCATATCAACGTAATATTCTGTTCTTCATTCTTCAACACGTACCTTAAAACATCTTCTGTACAACAGCTGAGCAGAATGGGTGTAAGTTATTAATAGCTGTACATATTAGTCTGGGATTTGCTGTAAGCACTATAACGCTGCATTTCGAATAATATGAACTTTACAGAGTATGCATGTTTAAACGTTGTGTCCATATATCATACTGTGTGAGCTGTCTACGAGTTACTGTACAGGTTAGGTCTGGCCTGGCTTTTGTAGAAAAGAAGCACCTTAATGTAAAATGATCAGCTTGTCAAAAACTAAACCTTTGCAACACAATTTTATAAAATGCTTTTTTATTATTTCCGGGAAGAGTCGATAAGTGTCGGTTCACAAAGGGCTGGTTTTGCTTCACTGCGGGTAAAAACAGACATTTGGACGGCTGCTCAGGAGATGACACGAATGACGGCTATTACTGTGGATGCACCTCAGTCAAATCCATCATCAGCTGACTCTCACTAGAACCATTCTGGTAAATCCATCGTCTCATTCTGCAACATTTTAGGCTTTTTCTCAATATATGTGTTTATTTAAAAAAAATTTGCAGAAAGGTAAAATCTTACATCGTTACTGTGTCAATTCTACAACACATTGTCTCTGAAATAGTGACTGTGTGACATGGGAGCTTCATGTGCAAGTTTTCTTTATGTTTGTTTCAAAACAGCTCAAGCTTTGGACTTTTGCATATTAGTTTTGATTGTTTTACTACACATTTTGAAATGTACAAACTCAGTATGTGAATGTTAATAATGGCTTTTACCGTCTAGAATTGAGACTCAAACTCGAACTTAGAGAGCTGATGTAAGTATTTAGCTTATGATGATGCTTGTATAGCCCTTGGAATTCCCTTAAACTAGACATGCAATCATACACTGCAAAAACTCTCCATCTTACCAAGTTTTAAAATCTTAAATCCAGCCAAAAAGTCTTGTCGATCTTGTTTTGAGACTGATTTACTAAACAAGAACTGATTGCGTAAGAATAATCATCTTGTTTTCAGAATGTGTAAGATTATTTGTTTTGTTAGTCTGGAAATTTGATTCAAATTAAGTCAAAAATTTCTGCTAATGGAGTAAGAAAATTTTACTTGGTAAGATTCTTGAAATAAGAAAAAATTGAGTCATCAAGTATTTCAAGAATCTTCCCAAGTAAAATTTTCTTACTCCATTGGCAGAAAATTTTGACTGTATTTGAGTCAAATTTTCAGACTAACAAGACAAATAATCTTACACATTCTGAAAACAAGATTATTATTCTTACACAGTCAGTTCTTGTTTAGTAAATCAGTCTCAAAACAAGATCAAAAAGACTTTTTGGCTGGATATAAGATTTTAAAATTTGGTAAGATGGACAGTTTTTGCAGTGTACCGTTCAAAACGTCTGTGCCTTCGTGTACACTTCTATGCCCTGTAGTTCACCTGCTATGCTATGTTGAAAAGCTAATGTTAGTACTGGTTTATTTGCTCCTAGTGCTATTAAGTTTGAAAGACTGCATAAGCTAGATTTAATATATTCGTAAAAATCTTTTGCTAGATTTGCGAGCGGATCTCATTTAGATGTGTGTGAAGGCGTGTGGACATTAGTGTATCGTTTTCCTTCAACTCTTCTGTGAGCCTAATGCATTCTAAGTGACTTATGGCTTTATCTCCTTAAAAAATACTGTTATCTTTGGGGCAGGATTGCATGGGCGTACATCTGAATGCTTCGTCACAATTTACTCGTCAGATGTGACTTCTCCCAACTATTCACAGTTCTGAAGTTCTCATAGTGACTGCAGGATGACATCCTCCCGTGTTTTGCTTCCGTCGCCACGTCACTGAACTCTTGTCGTCCCACTCGAGGTCTCGGAGACACAGGACAACAGGGCGAGGGCCACCAGGTCAGGTTCAATCTTGCCTATTTTTCTTTTTTTTTGTTTGTTTTTCCCCCTGTTCATGAACCTCTTTCTCCTCTTTTCCAGTGCTTCATGTCGGTTTCATTCAAGCTGAGTGGCAAAGTCACTTCTTGTGGAAGTAGATTGTGTGAGTGAGGCCTGACTCCACCTTTGGTATCTGGTCACTGATGATCTCCACCAGCATTTCAGGGAATTCCACTTTTAGGGCCTGCGACTCCCGAAAGGTGTAGAAACAAAAGTCCAACAAGTTCCCCACGAGCTGTGCATTACAAACACAGGAGAAAAAGACTTTATTTTTTCTTCGTACTTTAGGTGTTAGAAAAACAATTTTTTACTATTTTCATTCGATGTTTAACCCTCCTGCTGGAGGCTTCAGGGGCTCATTTTGAGCCAAAGACAGCAGGAGGGTTTAGTCAGTATCTCAGCCAAATTTCCGAAATGTGACTTGCGTTGACAAAATGAGTTGGAAGGAGCACAGGCTGCAATGCGAAATAAAGAAAGATATTGATTTTTGTCAATTGTAAAATAATAATAGTACATGCAATATCTTTAGTATAAATTCATTAAAACTCCAACTTAAAATGTGTCCTCTACCTCCTAATTTCTCCACAATTTTAAGTTTCCATTCAGTCTACAACTGCAACCCAGTAACATACTGAACTGTATTTTATTTTAACAAAGGAACTCTCTGCACTTCTATTGAACTCACCACTTGGGGTCAGCACTTTTTTTTCTTTCTTTGCAAAGCCCTTATTTTTTTTTTTTTTTTTTTTTCAAAAAAGAGGTCATCTATTTAGAACTAACCTCAAGTACTTAGTCGAAAGGGTGAATTAATTCATACTGGTCATCTCTCTGACCTCTTACTTGCAACTCAAGGCTTTTTGCATTTGCTCTTGTTGACCCCAAGCACTGAAAAGTAACTGACATTTAGCACATTTCCCACAATGACCACTCAGTACTCTGATCCAATGACGAAAGCTGTGACTGAAAGCAATGACTGAAAGCTGATATTGATCCTCCTCTCGTCCATTCACCAATACAGGCTTTTCCAAAATGCATCCCCACCCCCCTCCTTAGGGAAAGAGCGGGATGCAATTATCCCTACTCCAAATCACACAGCTTTATTGAGCCACTAAGTGAAGCATTAACCAAATCTACCGGGCTGCCATTTGACTTACTGAGCATTTCCTGTAAAACTAGGAACCTGGAGTGTAAACGAACGGCTTGATTTCGGCATACAGGTGAGGCGACTGAGGGAAGCCTGCTCATTACAGTAGCCTATGCAGTTGGCACACAAGAAGCAGACGAGCCAAATATAACTTACATCATGCATGGCGTCCAGCAGCTTGGTGAGCTGGAAGAAGCGCTGCCAGGTTTGGCCCGAGTTGTTGGTCGCTTTTCCTACCGAACGCCGGAGCTCCTTGATGTAATTAACCCTCATCTCATCGAACGCCGCCTGGTTCTTCAGACCCTCTTTAGGAACTAGAAAACAAAAGAACTTTCTCCATCATCCTGATTCATTTAAAGTTCATGTGCACAAATAAGAAATAAGAAGCTTGGACTATCTTCATCTCTTTGAGGCCAGACTAAAAGCTAATTTCTTCAGGATTGCTTGTCCCAACTGATTATAATTCTCATTGTGTTGTTCTATTGCTGATTTAAATTTAGAAGTTGTGCTTTTATATGCACCTGTTGCATGTTCATTCTCTCTCTCTCTCTCTCTCTCTCTCTCTCTCTCTCTCTCTCTCTCTCTCTCTCTCTCTCTCTCTCAATGACTGTGAAAGCAGGTCATGAC
>NW_013952733.1:414738-417240 GCF_001266775.1 Austrofundulus limnaeus
TCTCTCTCTCTCTCTCTCTCTCTCTCTCTCTCTCTCTCTCTCTCTCTCTCTCTCTCTCTCTCTCTCTCTCTCTCTCAATGACTGTGAAAGCAGGTCATGACATCAGCTCAATAACCCAAAAAATAATACTGGAAAAAGCCTGCAGTCAGACATTGAAAAAACATTTTTATTAATATTATTTTTGGCAGTCTTAAGTGAATATTTGAAAAATTAAATCTGAATGTGTCTTTAATAAAAAAAAAGATGTGCATCTGTTTGTTTAAACAGAAGACAAGATAAAACACTGACTTAAGTTTCAGACGTTACAAAAAAATAAAAATGAAAATTGTAGCGTTGTCTTGTAGCCAAACACTGATTTTCAGCTCCTTACCTTGGAATCACCAACAGAGAAGCATCTACAGTTCAGAAATTCTTTGAATTGTCAATAACTCAGAGCAAGCTTGATACATTTGTTTATTTTAATGTCTGGCAAGTGCTCTTTTAACCCGATTTGCAGTAAATGGGCCAGGCCATATGCAGCCACCAGTGCGTTCCTTCAGTGAAGAAATGCGTAGCTGTGTAGAGGGTAATTAGAGGTGCTTGGTGAATTAAGCTTCAACTCCCACACAAAAAGCCTTTTTTGGGGAGTGCTGTCGACCTGAGCCAATTTAGCAATTCACTACTAAATTCGCCATTTCAAGTGGTAATTAGTTTTTGTATCCAACCACTAAATTTATACAGAGACTAAATTCTAAAGCTATTGATGAAACTTTTTTATATCGGTGTCATTTCAAGAGCTTCATCCTTACTCCAGTCAAGCCTCAATCATATTGCACTTTGGTATAAGAGTAAACATAAAACAAAAAAAAAAAAGGCTGGAGACGTGAGTATGTTAACAATCTTTTAATGCAAAGTAATGAACCAAATGTGAAAATTAGCAGCTTAAGGATGCATCAAAATGCCTACAGCTTACTTTAATACAATATTTAAAAAAATGATAATAATTTAAAAAAAATACAGATACAAAAGAAGACTGCCAAACATTTTAACAACTACTGTTGGTTAGCACATTAAGAAACACCTCCACTGTCAGCACATCTCAGATCAATCTGACTGCGGATAAAATATTCTGCTTTACAGTTTATTCTCACATACTTGCTATATAATAATAGTTTTAGTGTACATTATAAGGGCTTTATGAGGAATTTCGCAGCTAACACCTAACGTACCCTGCACACACACTGAGTTAATAAAGCTGCCGTACATTTGAATCCCCTGTGTGTCTCAGATAAAGTAAATAACACTTGTAAGAATCCTAACAGAAACGGACAGGACCTGTTTGAATTGCAAGTCTTAGAGAACAAACGGGTCAATAAATGTAAGGATGTGTGTTCGGCTGCCTTCCTTTCTGTTCCACTCTTTTTTCGACGTAATCCTTTTCATTGCACTTGGACGCACAAACACCTCCAGGCGTAACATCCACGAAGCTGAGGAGAGCAGATATGAAAACAGATTGTATCCCGGCGCCGAGGCTGTGATCTCTGAGCTTGAGTTTTTTATGGCTGGCATGGTGAGAAATGAGCTCAAACCCATGCAGGGCCACGTTTAGACCGTTTGTTTTGTCTCCCACTGATCCTAATGGGTCTTGATTAGAAACTGACCTGGCATTCAGGGGTGTCTCTGCTAGTGGCCCCAAAACAGGGCGTTCATACCAGAATAATTGGTGTCAAATTGATTCTCTTTGCTTGCATTAAGCCTGTTTAAGAAGGCTGTTTTTTTCACGGCGAGTGAAGCTAAATTGCTATGTTTATATGCCTAAGAAAGTTTTTTTTCCTATTGTTTGCAAAATAAAGTCCCACTGTCTCATGCAGGTAGGAGATACTATTGTATGTTGTAAAAATTGGCCGGACTAAACCCCTTAGCTGCTGCTACAAACCGTATTGTCAGAACAGGTTTCAGTTTGGATTCAGAAATACTTGTGTAGTAAACAACTGCAACCTTAAATAAAAATGTGTTTTAGATTTTTATTTTTTTGTTGTTATTCATTTAAAAATGACCCAAAGGGACTAATAACTTCATTTATGAGAAAAACTGCTTTTTGAACTTCAGTAAACATGATGACTGTCCTATTTGGAATTAGGCTCGTAGTTTGGTTAAAAAAGAAACAGAAGACAGAAAAAAAAAGAGTGAATTTTCAGAATAACTTGAGGTGTTTGTGCAGAGATGAGGAGTGTAACTGGTTTTAACAGGCCACTGCTTTTGTACTAAATCCAAACAGGGTCATGGGACACCGCAGGCTCAGTGAAACCTTAGCCAAGGTCAGAGAGAAATAATAGCCCTTGTCTCTTTTCTCTTTATCCCACTTTTCCTCTTTGTGTTTCACTCGTTCACCTTATGTGGCATACAAATGCACTTTTACAAAACAGCCCAAAGGCACACACTCACACATACACACACACACGCACGCACGCATGCACGCACGCACGCACACACACACACACACACACACACACACACACACAC
>NW_013952733.1:417255-420023 GCF_001266775.1 Austrofundulus limnaeus
CACACACACACACACACACACACACACACACACACACACACACACGCTGTAGTGCTTTGCTCAGTTGACAAGTTCTGACACCTCCCCTGTAAACATTTCATCTATTACTCCTTCCACAAAGTCCAAACATTGTGTCTGACTGAGTGTAACTAAAAGAGCCTCCTAAAGTAGCTCAGAAAACTCTGCAGCAGACGGCCTCTTAAAAAAACTTAAATCAAAATTCACAGTTACCAGGCCAAAAGTATATACGATCACTTCATCATGTCGACTTTGGAACATGATGAGAAATGAAGCCCTGGATGAATACTGTTCTCCACTCAATCCTTCATATCTCAGTCATATTTTGACTAAATACAACAAACCTCAGTAGACTGTGAAGCAGACTGAATCCCTTGTTTTTATTCTGCATCCATGCCTCTTTTATCCACACCCGCTCTTTATTTTTTTTTTTAACTCCAGCCAGAGCTTTAAGGAAGTGCAGAAAAAGAGCAAGTCTTGGAGGAGTGCCTGGTGCTCGACTGGCCTTTATTAAGTACAGCAGGGCTCACTGGAAAACCTCCAGAGGACCTGTGAGGAGAGGAGAGGGAGGCCACGGCAACAGAAGGAGCGGCTCTGCCATCCCACCATGCTCCACCTCCTTCCTTTCTTTCTTTCCTCCCAATACAAGTGCACCTGTCCTCTTTCACCAACGCAAGCTTGTCTTCTAAACTTGTCTGTTCTCCCTCCACTGGTCTAACTTTTCCCACACTGGTTCCTTGTTCTGTCTTTTCTTTTCCTGTTTCTCATCTCTTCCTTCATTCAGTTGCTGTAGTCCAGTTGGAGCAGCCTGATTTTAGAGTTTATGTCAGGGACATGCTTTCATCTTTTCCAAACATCAGTGTTAGATGAAACAGTTTTTGTTCCTAACATCCTCAGAGTCTGGGGATTTTAGGCTTGTTTGGTTGCTCCTGCAACAGCATGAATAGAGAACAATGTTTGTGTGTTGGAGGAAATTAGCACCAAGAATTATTTAAAAAAAATCCAAGACACCATACAAATTAAGGTCATATTGTATCTCGTTAGGGTGCTACTGCTGGCGATTAGCTGGCAAACAGCTTTGCCAAGAGAGTCTCCAGAATGTCTTGCAACATTCACAGGATACTTAGTTTCCAGTTTGAGTCACAAAGGCTAGTAGGCTTGCTTTTGAACATTGTCGAAAAACTTGTGCAACAGTTTCTTGTTTCTTTGTCGTGTTAAATCTCAACCTGTCTCATTTTAGTCGCAGGCCTCTACAACCTTGACACCTGCACAGGGGCTTTTCTCCGACCATAAATGATCATACTGCTTTTCTGGATTGCAGTAAGGCCGTGTCTTTGTATCCACATGTTGCTTTTATAATGGTAGACAATGGGGCTGCAACTAAAGCATGAAGTAGACTACTCATCAGCACATCAGTCTGGTCAGAAATAATCTCTAGTTCTCCGGACTGAAGTTGTTCAAAGTGTTGTTAACAACAGGTAACATTTTATTTGTTTATAACCTTCCCACAGAACCCCCCTTCAAAGAGTCTGACATACTGCTACTGTATAAACATTTACTTGCTGAACAGCTTTTATTGTTGGTATTTTCAGACACCTTGAAGAAATCGGAACCAGTGTTGTTTTCGTTAACAATGACGATGACGAAATATTTTTGTTGACTCCCCCTTTTTTCATGACGATAACGAGATGGTAATGAAATAAACATAGCTCTTTGATGACTAAGACATGACGAAACGTGAGTTTTCGTTGACGAGAGGAGACTGGACGAAAATGTTAGTCGGTGATCTGTCAATCATTTAGAATGCAGAGTGGAGGGAGGGACAGCAGCGCTGTTACACACGCACACACAGCAGCACAGAACATTTCCTCCTCTCATTCGGTAAAGAAGGAAGACAAACAGCCTGCGCTGCTTCGCAAAAAAAAAAAAGAAAAAAAAAGAAATCTGTCCGTCACCTGTAGCTTAAACAGGGAGTAACGTCTCCACCATTAAAAACTGTTAAAAGCATTCTGAGCTCAGAAGCTGCTTGTTTACGTTCATGACGAAAGTAAAACTCTTCTCTGCTTTTTTTTAATTTTTAATTTATTTATTTTTTTGTCGAGGGGAGTTAGCAACTGCGCACATGATGGCTTCTGTTCTGAATAAAAGCCTGGTGCATGTAAAGTTTGAAAACACTCGTTTGCACAAGCTTAACAGTCTACTAAGTTTAGGACTGCATGATGTCCGTTTTTATAAATAAGATGCATCTTCATCATCCTGGCTGACAAGTTGGAGTTGAACATGTGTGTTCCCCTTTATTGCTTATAATATTGGGCATGTGTATTGTGTATATTCATTGCACTTTAGCGAATTCTGAGAAATAAAGCCACAAAGTGAGAATGTTTTTGTTTTGGGCATTTTTAGAGTAACACAAATTCACAAATGTTAACACAAATCATTCAAATTAATTTATAAATACTAATATGTTGTCTTTTTTTAAGACTAAAACTAAACATTTTTTAAGCTTTCATTGACTAAAACTGGACTGAAACCATTAAATATAGAAATGACTAAAACTGACTAAAACCAAGAAGTATTTTTGTTAAAAAGGCTAAGACTAAAATTAAAATGGCAGTCAAAAACATTACTGACCGGAACAATAATTGTCCCATGCCACTGATGACAAAAGGGCGGTAAAGGTTTTGCCTGTCTGTGCATGCTTTTGCATGTGTGTGTGTGTGTGTGTGTGTGTGTGTGTGTGTGTGTGTGTG
>NW_013952733.1:421993-432175 GCF_001266775.1 Austrofundulus limnaeus
GGATTTGACTAACCTGTTTGTCCATGTGGAGGCGGAGCTTATAAGGCTGATTTTACCTGAAACTCATCAGACTGAAGAAGTCTCTTGGAGGAGAGACCAAACGTTTCACTAAATTAGAACCCATCCAGACGACCTATTTATTTTTTATTTTTGTATGATGTATTGTTTCTCAAGAAGGAATTAAACCTTTATTGATTTTCTTTAGTTTTTTTTGTACGTTGTAAATTGAAGATTTTTTAATTGATCAAAAATAAAAAATAAGTAGGCCCTCTGGATGGGTTCTAATTTAGTGAAACGTTTCGTCTCTCCTCCAAGAGACTTCTTCAGTCTGATGAGTTTCAGGTGAACTCAGCCTTATAAGCTCCGCCTCCACATGGACAAACAGGTTAGTCAAATCCAATCAAGCCTATTGTTAGTCGATGGCCCTATTTTGCATTTGACTAACCTGTTTGTCCATGTGGAGGCGGAGCTTATAAGGCTGAGTTCACCTGAAACTCATCAGACTGAAGAAGTCTCTTGGAGGAGAGACGAAACGTTTCACTAAAGAAGAACCCATCCAGAGGAGCTACTTATTTTTTTCTTTTTGGTTTCATTCTGGTGTGGGACTCCCATTTTTGTGAACTCATATTATTACTTTACCACCCAAATCTACTCTACATTCTTACGGCTATATGGCATTCAGTTGGCAGTTTGTATACGATACTTTTATTTACAGCAGCCTTTTTGTTGCTATATGTTCAAAACTAAACAGACTTTTTTCTTACATCTGTACCAACACCCATGGTCAATATTTTATGAAAGGTTGTTGATCTTTAAGCCTTTTGCCGCAAATTGCAAGAATAACAAGGCCATAAAAAATAAACCGTAGTTTAGTCAAAACTGGCAACTTCAGCAGTTACATTTCGAAAGAAAGAAAAAAGTTTACATTTTCTGCTTTTTACAGTTGCAACTTTTTGGGATTTAGAGTCCTTCTGTCGGAATGCTTCCTCTCTTGTGTCTGTGTTCAATATGTGTGGCATCAAGCTTCTCCTGAAGGGCTTTGCTCTGTGTTGCAATCTGATCTGAGAAGAAGAATTTATACCACTGGAACCTTCTGTTGGTATATTTTTCTCTCTTTATTTGTATGGTGTCTCTCAGTCCTTTGTGTCCCCTGTCTCCTTCTGTCTTGCTGCTGCTCCCTCTGAAACTCAAAGGCCTTTGTCCAAAGTTGTGCCTCTCTCTGCATCATCTTCTTCCAAACCTTTTACTGGAAGCTTCGCTGCTCTCTGCTGCTTTTTTATTGGTTCCTTATAAGTGTGTGTGTGTGTGTGTGTGTGTGTGTGTGTGTGTGTGTGTGTGTGTGTGTGTAAAGACATAGATGATTTTGTGTTGAGGGCTAGAGTTTCCTGCCTACCTGTGCTAAGAAGCAGGAGGACCTTCATTGACAAGAACTCATCGTATGTTAGCTGCAATCGAACAAACTCCTGGCTCACTTGTCTCATGCCCAGACACAGGTCGTACATGGCCGACTGCCGCATGCGGTCCCTGCAGGGGAAAAAAAAAGAAACAACTTCAGCTTTTTAAAATGTAACGACTCTCTTACATTTAAGAACTGTGTTCGGTTTGGATTACTTTTACTATTTATGCTAAGCAGTTATCCTCTCAAATCTGTTTTTATGTATTTCTACCAGGTGAGCTCAGCCCAGTGAAACTGTATTTCCACAAAGTGCAGAGGAGGATCTTGCTTGTCTGGGCTGAGAGCAGAATACCAAATCCCCCCAGATTGCAGAGAGCTGCATACAGTATCGCAGCACAGATGCACCTCTTTTATCCAAAGCTGTGGCCGTTCAACAGAGGGCCTCGTATCTACAGTCACCATAGAAACACATGTAAGACGAGATACTCCAAACAGATTTATGTTAACAGCAAGAATCTACTCGTCTATAGGTTATTAAACAAGCCTATAAGAGTCCAAACTACAGCCATGAGGAGATATACACTAACTACTCATTCTACCAACACTTCCTCGCTCTTTTTCACAGACGTTTTTATCAGTAAAATTATCTAGGTTATAACAGAGTTCACAAAAACAGGAAAGAAATTGTGAAGGGGATAAAGCGCAAGCCAATGAGGAACGTGCTCTGCAGATGCCAGAGATTTTCTGGTATTGGATGCTGCTTCCCCTCTGCTGTAAATCACCGTCACATCAGGACAAAAACATGATTAAATGCAAACAGCATCCCTTCGACTCGGAAGCAGATGGAGTTTTAACCACGACACACAAAAAACACATCATTATCTTGGCTGGAGGAGTTTGGAGATCAGAGGTTGAAGATGAAGAGAGCATTTTGTTGAAAGACTGCTGATTGGAACCAAGTTGTTTCTATTAAAGCATCAAATAGAATAATGTATTTTTGCAGTATTCACTGTTCAGCTGTCAGCTTCATAAAGTAACTGATAAAGTGGAAGTGGTTTCCCTGCGGAGCAGCAAAACTTTTCTTTTCTCTTCTTCTCTCTCTCTTTCTCATTCTTTCTCTTCCTGAGATCAATTTTGCTGAATCACTGCCCAAAATGAGCTGCTGGTTTTGGGAAGGTTAGAAAAAAAAATGCTGCAATCTTTTTCTTTCTGTGTATCTACTTTTTTCTATCTCTGTCTTCCTTTCACTGTTTCTCAGTCTTGGACTTTTTTCTCTGTTAGTACACACAATAAAATAAATATGATAACAGAACATAAAACTTTAGAGAAAAACTGATTTTGACATAAAACATGCACAAGAAAATTTCAACCCACAACCTAAGATCAGTTTTCAGTTGAACACCAAGCATTCGCCCATGTCAGAGTTTCAGACGAAAATCATCTCAAGCTGAGATGCGACAGAGTTATAACAGTTTTGGTTAAACTTTGTAAATGATGTTATGTGTGATCTCATGCAATATTGTGAAATCTTGTGTGACATAAAACAGGATTGTCGATCTGCAACTTCTGTACAAATTTTAACTCAACAGCTGTAAAAGTGAAAAGTTAAAGCCATTTTTGCGTTGGCTAGTGCTGATTAGCTGTGGCAGTCACCTTGACTTGGATTGAATGTTACAGACATAGACACTGATGTGTAGGTAGTGACTACATTTTAAGAGTTGTTTTAAAATCCATCTATCTGAGTGGTTTATGAGATATTTTGCTAACAAACAGACAAGATTGACTTGAACACTTGATGCCAACATTTTTACACAAAGATGTTTCACAATGTGTAGCACACATGAGTTGGGCATGACTCTTGGTTACAATCATGACCAATTTTAGCTCAGTATCTTCATCACAACTCAAGATAGCTTCCACAGCTAATCAGCATTAGCAAACACAAAAAAAATCAGCTGGTATGTAATTTGTTTTATAGCATTTTGTATATTAATCAAATTCTGTGAAACAACTTTTTATTGAAATATGCAGTCATATTCTGCCTCTATGTTAAATCACCATGTAGTATCGCACTACTTGTGAATCATAAACAGATTTCTGTCTAATAAATGTGTGCATGAACTATTTTTTAAATTGCCTTATCAACTTGGGCCAATAGGCATTCAGTTATTATGGAGACAAGTGAACAATATCCTGTTACCTGCAGACTAAGTGAACTTGGCATAATTATGACCCCCTTTTGGACCCAAATATTGGACTTACTAGTGATCTAAATGGTAGACTTGTGCGCCTTAACAGCAAGAACCTTGGTCCAGAAATTCACAAGAGTTTGATCAGTTACATCAAGGCCTGGCCTTAAAGTTTAGCAAGAATGTGACAAAAAAATGCTCTTTCATGTGATCACACCATCGACATCTCTTCTCCGTCAGACCTAATGTCAAATTTACTTGGCTAAAGGATTAGTTCACCACAAACTACACTCACCGGCCACTTTATTAGGTACACCACGCTAGTAACGGGTTGGACCCCCTTTTGCCTTCAGAACTGCCTCAATTCTTCGTGGCATAGATTCAACAAAGTGCTGGAAGCATTCCTCAGAGATTTTGGTCCATATTGACATGATGGCATCACACAGTTGCCGCAGATTTGTCGGCTGCACATCCATGATGTGAATCTCCCGTTCCACCACATCCCAAAGATGCTCTATTGGATTGAGATCTGGTGACTGTGGAGGCCATTTGAGTACAGTGAACTCATTGTCATGTTCAAGAAACCAGTCTGAGATGATTCCAGCTTTATGACATGGAGCATTATCCTGCTGAAAGTAGCCATCAGATGTTGGGTACATTGTGGTCATAAAGGGATGGACATGGTCAGCAACAATACTCAGGTAGGCTGTGGCGTTGCAACGATGCTCAATTGGTACCAAGGGGCCCAAAGAGTGCCAAGAAAAGATTCCCCACACCATGACACCACCACCACCAGCCTGAACCGTTGATACAAGGCAGGATGGATCCATGCTTTCATGTTGTTGACGCCAAATTCTGACCCTACCATCCGAATGTCGCAGCAGAAATCGAGACTCATCAGACCAGGCAACGTTTTTCCAATCTTCTCTTGTCCAATTTTGATGAGCTTGTGCAAATTGTAGCCTCAGTTTCCTGTTCTTAGCTGAAAGGAGTGGCACCCGGTGTGGTCTTCTGCTGCTGAAGCCCATCTGCCTCAAAGTTCGACGTACTGTGCGTTCAGAGATGCTCTTCTGCCTACCTTGGTTGTAACGGGTGGTTATTTGAGTCACTGTTGCCTTTCTATCAGCTCGAACCAGTCTGCCCATTCTCCTCTGACCTCTGGCATCAACAAGGCATTTCCGCCCACAGGACTGCCGCTCACTGGATGTTTTTTCTTTTTCGGACCATTCTCTGTAAACCCTAGAGATGGTTGTGCGTGAAAATCCCAGTAGATCAGCAGTTTCTGAAATACTCAGACCAGCCCTTCTGGCACCAACAACCATGCCACGTTCAAAGGCACTCAAATCACCTTTCTTCCCCATACTGATGCTCGGTTTGAACTGCAGGAGATTGTCTTGACCATGTCTACATGCCTAAATGCACTGAGTTGCCGCCATGTGATTGGCTGATTAGAAATTAAGTGTTAACRAGCAGTTGGACAGGTGTACCTAATAAAGTGGCCGGTGAGTGTACACACACCATGATCATTTTGATTACAGACACCACTTGCACTTACAGCTTTTCTCTGCACCTGGACTTTTTTTAAATGGGACTCTTTCACAGGAAATGAAAGACAAAATCTTTTTTTATTTTCAAAAAGGACTTTACTTGTTGAAAAAATGCTAAAAATGTATATGATTTTTTATGTACTTGGCAAGTAAATAGAACCAAGTGCTGTAAAAAGGCACAAAGTGATTTTAAAAAAGGAATTTAGATTTTGTGTTGCACAAATCTTTTTCTTCATTCATGTGAGACAAACTGACCCAGTAACACTGACTTACACAAGCTATTATTTAGAACTTTTAAACCTGTCTCTGGCCTGCTCTTCTACATCAGGCTACCTGCAAAGGTTACGCTTCTGCACTCTGATAATTTCATAACATTCAATTCATCAGCAGCTGTGCTCTGAAGCTCCAATCAGATTAAAGGCTCGTAGCTGCTTTCCTTTACCTCGCCCTCTCCTGCTCATACAAATGAACACAGATTAAGTGGGTTTTTAAGACTCAAGTGAGGCTTTAATGCTTGCAATTATAGAACCACCATAAAGCATAAATGTACAGTATTTTGCCACAAAGCAGCTGGGTTACCTATCAAGCAACATCATTGCTCCAAAAAACAATTCTAGTCTAACCAATTTCATTTTCTGTAATTGATTGCCTAAAACATTGCAGCAGGAAATAAAACTCCGTTCTGAATTTGAATACATTTATATTGATGAATAAATGTCCTTTACAGGAGCTGAAAAAAGTGTAGAAGCAGTGAAGCTCTTCTACTCAAGCTTGATTTTTAACTAAATACTAATTGCCCAGTCTAAAAAAAAAAAAACACTGAGTTTTTCACATTTGTGATAGGTCTAATATAAATTAGCTTTGAAGTTACATTGTGATATAAACAAAAGAAAAAATGGGAAATAAAAAAAAGCCTGAACATAAACATAAGCTGCCAGAACCTCTAGGGTAAAAGAAAAGGAAGTGACAGACTTCACAATGATGTTACATCAACTGTGACAGAATGGGAGTGAGACTTAGCCAACCAAGTTTAGAAGTTAGAATAAAAGTCTAACAGGATAAAGAGGGAAAACAACAATAACCAGAGCTCTGCTGCCAGTGTTGTAGTTAACTTTACATTAACAAATAACTTAAACTTATAGAACTTGCATATCCTTTTTCATCATATATCAGAAAAGACGTAACCCTTAATAACATAAACTTGAGTATATAAAGTAGACAAGGAAATGAGCTTTTGTAAAGCCACTAATTCACTATTATTTAGCATTTACAGTATATTTTACCCATAAAACAGGTAAAGCACAGACATATTTGTTTTCTGACAACTTAAATAGTCCAAGCAGGCAAAGACTAAGTAGCAACTGCCAAGATGGCGGCACACATTCTTGCCTCCTTAGATCGTGCCATTCTAGTGAATTTCTTTTTCAACAGACTCAACCCCAGCAGCCCTAAACAACACAAGGCTGTTCCAGAAATTGAGTACATTAATTACATTTTCTAAAAAAAAAAAAAAAAAAAACAAAGGATAAAAACTTAAAACCCAGCCAGGTGAAACTCTGAAGGTCATCAGCATCAATGAGGTCACATGACCTCAGCTCTCCCAACTGTAATGTTCTTATCTCTTTAGGTGAATCTGCAGGAAGTTCTAGTGCATATAACATAAACTTATAGAACAACTTTACAATTCTGGATTTATCATTTGTGAGGACAGTTTGTATTTGAACTGTTCAACATAAGACATTATTAATTGGTTAGTCACGACCACTACCAATTGTTAAGTCTTATATTCAGGTGCAGTATGCTGCAGAAATGTAAAAGTGTAAACCTACTCGTTAAAGATGAGATCCGGAGCAAAGTAAAGCATCTGTCCGTTGGTGTGTTTGTAGGAGCGCCAGCTGAGGCAGAAGGAGGACAAACACATCCATGAGTACTGGATCAGGGTGATCTGGTCCTCAATGGGCAGGCCACGGAAACCTAACACACAAAAGTGCACACATACAACACACGTGGATCAGGGTGGTCAGAGAGAAACACTGTTAAAAAGTTAATTTTCAGGGAGGCATCTAATACTCTAAATAGAAAATCGATCACTGTGTGTTTTTACCAAAACCAATACATTAAATGCTGCTTATCTTTGTGTAAGTTTATTTCTTTTACCATTTTTCACATTGACATGATAATCACTGACAAGCATTCACCCATTTTTATTTATTTATTAATTTTTTTTATATGAAAATCCCCACCAGGCCTGCGGTTATTGGCATTTTGTCTACGAAGCTCCGAAAATAGTCAGATAGGAAACTTGCCAAACTCTCAATCAAATGCAGGAAGGAACCTCCTCCTCATGCAGAAACATGGGTCTTTTCAGGATACAAGTGACTTATCGAGACTCGGGGACTATTTCTGTCTGTATGCATGTCAACCTGTCAAAAATTATTACTTACTTCGAAAAAGATATGTTGAATTTCTGACTCACAAGATACTTTTATTGACAGATTTAAAATGTGAAAATCTGAATGTTTTCTTGTGGCTTTAATGTAACTAAACATAAGATAATAATATCAAATATAATATAATTATTACAATAATATAAAAGGAATTATTATAATATAATATCTAAGGAAATTTGTCTTTTTTGAGAAAATGCAGTATGCTGAGTGACTGCTGAAGTTCAGAGCTGAAACTGAATTGTTAAAGTTAAAACAAGCAGATCAAAAGCAAAAAGTAGCAAAACTGTAGATAAAAGCATAGATAAAAGTTAAAATTGGCAAAAGTGTAGCTAAAAAATAAAAGCTGCAGTATGCTCAATGACAAAATGGAGCATAAACAGACAGAAATAGAGCGTTGTAGAGGAACTGAACAGATTTAAATGCACTTCTATGAAAAAACATTTTGTAAAATAAAAAAAATAAGTATAAAAGTTACATACACACATATACACACCCACACAAAAACATCATAGTACATTATTTATATAAGAATCAAATGTGCTGATGATGGAAATGGTTAAAACAGCACAAAAAAGTAGTTTTGGAAAAAAAATATGAAACTATGAACTGTAAACATGAAAACAACTGTGAAATTAGAATCAGTATTCACTCAGTTATAGAAGGTAGATGGTATTAAAGCAGCTCCTAACACCTTCTGTAACTAAAGTAAATGTCAGGGAGCATTATTTCTATTCTTCACAGTGTATTAGCCGTGCCACAGCTGTGAATGCAGTCTGTAGCAGATCTGAAAGTCCAAGGTACTCTTTTTGACCCTTCTGTCTGGCTTCTATTTATACGTCCGGATATAGCAAGCAGACACTGTGGAGGTATCAAATATTTGCAATACAGCAAATTAAAGAGGCTCAAAACGTTATCTGTGAGGCACCTTTGTATGCAAACATCTGACTTTAATTTTAGGGAAGCTTGTTTATCCTTTTCCAAACATTATTCTTCTCTTGCAATGCGGTGTATACATCAAAAATTAATTAAAAGGTTTTCTGTCAAACACAAAATCTGACAAGGCCATGTAAATGAGTTCTGCTTGGAAGTCCTAATCTCCTATTTAATGGGAGAATAGGATTCATTTTTAATCTTGTTGAAGCTTTGATGAATAATTTCCTGACCTAATATTTGAAATGAAATGAAATCTGTAGTAGTGCTGCCTGTTCAATCTAAATCAAAAATGAAATTCAATACTTATTTTCTAAAAAAACAAAAAACAAAAAACAAAACAGATTAGTAGCTAATTAATATGATATTTTTAACCTCTTTGCTCTTTTGATTCTTCCACAAATTATCATATTTATTATTGCATGTTAATAGATAAATTCAGAAGACATTGCGTAAGAAATGCATAAATTGGGCAGTTTCAAAGACTGTAAGAGTAATATCAAAAACATTTCATAATAATATGTATATACAATGTATATGCATATTATTTATGTATTATTTATATTACATATGTATATTATACAAATATAACTTCCAGCACCTTTTCTATTTTGTCTGAGACATAATACAACTTGACAAATAATCATTTTATCTGTAAAAAGTAGCAATCAAATTTAAAGCAGACTTTTACTATTTCATCTCCAGTTGCACCATTTTAAAAAACACATTTAGGTGTTTGTGGCTGTTACCTGGAAGTACTTTGGCCCACTTCACCATGCGTACCATCTGCTTTCCGGCCAGGCGGTTGAGACTGGACAGCAGGTGGTCGGTTGTGTCGGGCTGCGTGTTGTCGTAGCCGGAATACACCTCTTCAGGCTCGATCAGCTCCAACACGCTGCTGATGGAGGGGGGCAGGAAAGGTGCGACCACCCCGGGCCCGTGGGGCACGAGGGCATTGGCAGCGCTGGTGTTCAGCTCCTTTTCTGAGGACAGGTAACCACCTCCGATGCCACCTGAGGCTATCTGGCCATCTTTAGAGCTCTGCAGGTCTTCGCTAACTCCCTTCAGCTTCAACTTTTTAGATTTCCGTGCTGTGGAAAATCACAATAATGTTATAAATACAATGCTATTGTTGGTTTTTATGGGATCATTTTTGCTCATTGCTTTGAAGGATAGGCATGTGATTGTCTGCATTTTTGGGTGGATAAATGCTAAACGAGTATAAATATTTGATTCAGTTGTTCGTCAATACTACAAAAATAATTGAAAATAAAACTAGCTTAAAGTATGTGTTGGGAATGACCCCCAGCAACTACCACACTAAATATAGCTCAGTATTTATATAAAAAAACAATGAACCATAGACATTTTTACTTATTCTGTGTTTGATACATTGTGGCTGCTATTTTAATTTGAGCTGACTCTAAAAAGTAATCAGTTGTAAATGCACATTCAATAAATATTTTCTGAAAAAATAAAATAAAATCCATTCATTAGTTTACAAAAAAACATTGTTAACAGGCAGACAAATTAATTTAGAAACAAGCAGTTATATAATCATCTGCTGTCACTTTAGTATAAATGCATAAATGCACACCTAATTAATACACACACACATATGTAAATATTTCTATCTATCTATCTATCTATCTATCTATCTATCTATCTAT
>NW_013952733.1:432262-435685 GCF_001266775.1 Austrofundulus limnaeus
ATATATATATATATATATCAAGGACACACTATTAACTAAAGAATATGTAAAAAAAGAAAAGTATAAATGTAGTATACTAATATACTGTATACCATGACTCAGCATCCCTGCGTCTCTTGTGCTTACAGCTAGCCCCCTTTCTCCACCTTTATCCATCACTTCTTCTAAACAGACCGAGGCTGACCCAAATGTGAGGCTGAAGGCACGTGACACAGCACATTTGGGAAAAAAAAAAGGAAAACTGTGTGTGTGGGGAGGGGGTGGGTGGTCCCTCACCTCCAAGGTTCATCCCAGCCTGGAGGCACTTCCGTACACGACATGCCGGACAGTTTTTCCTTCGGATCTTGTCAATGATGCAGTCATTTCTTCCAGCACACAGGTAGTTGTGCTGGCCTGTAGAAAGATGAGACATGTCAGACGCCATGGGACTTGCGTGCAAAAACGAAAGCTGAGGTGTGAATGACTTTGCTGAAATTTGGTGAAGGAGATGAAACAGAGTTGTTGAGGCTAAAAGAAGCAGGACGCTAACTAAAAGCTAAACGGAGAAAATTTGCTATATTTTTGCATGAATGCTGAGTCAGCCATTGTTTACTGTGATTGCCTACAATGCGCTACCACTGGTGTCTCATACAGTAGATAGCATGAGGGATGTGGTGGAACCAGGGCACTGGCTGCAGCTCGACTATTTCTGACAGTGATGCTAACATGGCGAGAATCCCTCCTGCCTCCTGCCTAGCCCTCAGCGAAACCCAATGATCTCCCATTTCAGAGCACTTCCTTCCGCTCCACTAGCTCTTCACTGTACTGCTCCCCTCCTCCTCCTCCTCCTCCATCGCCACTCGTCTTCCTCTCTATAGCTGCGTCTCAATCCCTCCTTTTCCACACGTCCACCGGCCTCTGAGCACCGTACGCCCCCACACAGACAGGCTTCTGCACACATGCAGTCATTCACTCTCCCACTCACATATACACATGAATGAGAACACACACATCTACACACAAATATACAAAAAAAGACCTAGATATGTTGCATTTAAAAAGATATGGACATACATCCACCGTGTGACCCGCGACCCCTCTGTCCCACTCCAATGATAGGCCTTTTAGGTATGAGTTTAAAATATTAGCTGTTTGCAAAAAAAAAAAATTTCTGCATGTTTGCGTGTTTGTTTCTTAACTCAGTAAAGTCTGCCTGGCATTGACTGCATGCGTGAGAGCTTGTTTGTTTACATGCAATCCCCCCCACTACCACTCCACTCCCCTTCCAAGAGCATTCTGTGCATTTAGCTTTGTTTCAATCTCCAGCGCAGAATTAGTATTTGTGTTGCAGGACTGAGCAGAAGTTGTTTTCAGAGCTAGCGGGGAGTAGTGCGCAGTGTGTCTGTCTGGCTGCTGCCAAAAGCCAAGGAACCAAGCTGCAGGAGGAGAGGCAGCAGCTGTAGCCCCACCACTATTTCTGGCTAAATCACATGACCGTTACATAAGCCCATTTTTCTTGCTCTAAAAAACAGTAAACTGCGACACAGGAAACACTACACAGCCACCCCTCACACACACATATACACATGCACACTTGCACTTGAATAGGCCAGACAAAAACAGCAAGTCTGAAAACTCTTGATGCTTTCCTGTCAAATCGATTCGCTCATTCCCATGAATCTTGTCAATAATTGTCAGGGTGAAATACACTTTACGAAGCAGCCAAAAGTCGTACTGCGTTTTGTGGATATGCATGCAGCAGTGGGTGTATATGAAAGAGAGAGAATTTGTTTATTTATGCGCTGTGTTTGCTTCCACTCACACAGCATGTTTACCTCTGAATATATGCATTCGCTTATCAATCCTGCGAGTGGCAGGCTCGCTGTCGAATGGTAACATTTTCCGTCTTCGCAAAGGAAAACGGAGCAAAAATAAAATTCATTTTGTGTCTTTTAAAAAGATTATTTTATCAACTGAGTTTGGGAATATATTTTTATCACCACCTTCCTAGAATGTCTGGCTTTTACTATGAATGGAACAAGGCTTCGGAGAAATATTACATGTTAGCAACAGCCTCACAAAGTTTTAAGTATTTTTTTCTTAATTTGTTAGAACTCAAAACACATGATGAGAATGACTCTCACCTACTATCACACGAAAACTTAAGACCATTTTTGCTAAATTGACAGAGTTATAGCCTTCATTGTGCTTCCTGGGATTGATGGCCATCTTGAATCAGACAAACTCCATAAATTAATCAACAGAGGTGCTCATTAATATCCAGCTAGTGTGTGAGGTATTTTGCTAACAGACAAACACACGATTACCAGCCTTTTACAGTGTATAAAAAGCTACATAATCGCCTGATGAGGCGTTAAACTCAGACAACAGATAACATAAATACCAGACACCTGTACAAAATAACAAAACATCTGCTTTAAATTATCTTCAAATCCGACAACAATTCATTGCATTTGTTTTTAGCCCCAGCTTAGTTCATTCATAAGAACAATTGTTTGAAAAGGAAACCTACTATCTTGCAGAGCTTCAGCTATAACAAAAACAATTTGGCCTGTGCTCCTTTATTCAGTCTTAAACTGACACATGTAAACCCCAGTATGCACATGTGCTCAGACCCTATGTGGAAACAGCCTCTTAGATATAGTAGCTGACCAACAACAATGGCTCCACTGTAGGTCTAAATGTCATTTGGCTTCAGACACAGATTTATTACTGTAGCTTCAAGCTGCCACTGCTGACGTGAGATGGCATAAAGTAGATCTTTAAAATGTGTCACACTGTATGCATGGACTCAAACGCAGACCTGCGTTCAGGAGGCAGGTGGAAGAAGAAAATAAACCTTAAATAAATCAAAAGGTGCTGCAGTGGAAGGAAACCCACAGCAAAATGTGGCAGAACTTAAAGTCTAAGAGCAAACACGCGCACACACTTTGTTTCTCTATCCTGGTGGGGTCTTTCCATTGACTTACATTCATTTATTGGTCATTTCTATAGCTTAACTCTGACCCTTTAACATAAAAATAACCTCTCCAGTACATGCCCGACCCTAAATCTAAAAAAACTAAAAATCAGCCTCCAAAGTTGAGCATTCGGTCCCCACAAGTCTGCAATTTCCTGAAAAACCGTCCCTACCAAGTAGCGAAAACATGGTCTTTCTCACACACACACGTTTGTTTCTTGACCCCGTGGGGACCTTCCATTGACTTCCATTCATGTTTTTTAGACTTTATAGCCTAACCCTGACCATATACTCTAAAATTAACCTCACAGAAACTTACCTGACCCTAAAACTAACCTAAACCTTGGTCCTAAACCTAACCCCACACCTGTAACATGCATTTGGACCCATGGGGACCTGGCAATGGTCCCCACGATTCACTTCGGTCCCCACCTGGCTGCTTTTTTGTTAAAATACCCCAGGGT
>NW_013952733.1:436101-442157 GCF_001266775.1 Austrofundulus limnaeus
ACACACACACACACACACACACACACACACACACACACACACACACACACACACACACACACATAAAAAGCCTCTAGGAGTTATTGCCACAAGTCTAACATTATACAAATCACTGCCTCACAGAAGCCTCCCAGTTCTTTGGCTAACACACAAACAGCAGCACTTACACCATTATATTTCCCTTCTGAGATCATTGTAATTAAACTAAAGGATAAATTCACTTTTTGTTCAAAAATCCAATCATTCTTGAAATCTGCAACCTGTTTCCTCCTCTTGCGCATTTGCAGTCCTTGTGTTTGAAAATGTGCAAAGTACAAACAACAGACAATTTGTGAAATGTTGATGATTGGATTAGTTTCTCATGTTTGGATGTAAAAGTTTAGTTTTACAATATGCATTTATTTTGTTTCAAATTCAAGCAATTTTACAGAGCAGGAAACTGCTTTTACCAAATAGTTTTTTTTATTGAAAGTGCCTATTTAATTAAAAATCTTATCATTACTAAACAAATGCATGTCACCCGCCACCTTTCATGCTGGAAATTTTAGACTAAGATCAAATGATGCAGTTATTTTGATTAAACCTTGAAAAAACATTATGCACATATGCAACATCAGAAGATGTCCCACTCAGTCACTGCAAAATTGATAAGAGATTTAGCCAATCTTGTGTTGGCTAATGTTGAATAGTCGTGGTGGTCAAAATAACAATCACTGCTGGAGATGCTGATAAAAAGCCTTCAGATCGGAGCTTCCTATTTGGCTGCACACAGAAGGTGTAACCCTCCCTGATGTCAGAGAACAAAGGTAGCAGGCAGCAGGAAGAGATGGAGGTCAGATTATATTTGCTGGAGAAACCCAGAGGTCGGCCCAGAGCTGGAGGAACCAATGGCATGAAGGAAGCACAGGGAGTTGGGTCAGTGCTTGTAAATCAGACATGTGGTGAAAGTATTATTGTAGCAGGAGGATGAACAACCAGGGTAAGCTCTGCATGGCTATAAAAAAAACAGTCGTTGCACAACTTTACTTTAATTTTTTTGCTTTTCATTAACAAACATGCAGGGCGGACGAACTAAAAATGGTACAAAAATATTTTTAGACATCTCTCTAGCAGGTGAGAGCGGTTGAAAGCATAAATTATTATTACATTTTGTATTTGTTACATATTATCTGATGAACACTTCACAAAAAATACATATTTTCCCTTTTAGTTATCTGAAAAATGAGGGAGTTGTAGTCATTTTGACTTCTTAAAAACAGCATGATGTGAGGATTCATGCGATATTACATTATCTTGTGTGATTTGGCATGATCTGTTAGTGGTAGGAGTAGCAGTTGTAAATGACCCACACCAAGTTTCACCTCAGCATCTGTAAAATTCACTGAGGTGTTGCTATTTTTGTGTAAGCTAAGGCTGATTAGATGTGCCAGCTATCTTGAATAAGGCTGACTCAAAAAGTTAGTCAGTTATAGATGTAAAGTTAATCATTACCCTTTGAACTATTCTTTAAAATCTACCCCATGTTTTAGGAGATATTTTGCTAACAGACAAAAGTTGTGAATTTCAGTAATTAATTCTAAACTTTTTTGGCAAAAATGTCTTAAAAGAACAGTGTGTAGTATTTTGTCAATTCTTTTAGCCGAAATTGAGATAATCACTAATGACAATAATAAAAAAAAAAACATGTCTAATCATTGCAGACAAATACCTTGTTTTATTATTTTTACCATATAAAAAGCTGTTTATATCTCCATGGTCGCGGGTCGCCACACAGGCAGCCGCCATCTTGCACCGCCATCTTGTCTACGAAGGCTCATGAAGGACAAACTGCAGTGGCGGCGTCAAAAACGGTTTTAGTTGTAATACTATAAAAGTAATATTTGTTGTCTGTCATTGTAGCTGGGATAATTTTACTTATTAAAGCTCATAATCTTACCACTTRAAACATCACTAGYCCTGAAGCTGCTGGTAGACTTCGCGGTTGGAATTATCAAAGGTTTTTGACACCTGAGAGACACCGTAGCAACTCGTTTGTATTTGGAATCGGGGGGTGGGGGTGGGGGGAGGACCAGGGAGGATGATTCAACCACTCAACCACTAGATGTCACTGAAAACAACAAATCCTACACACTGTGCCTTTAATATATGTTTTGCTCAAAGTAGGTGTTGGGTAGAGCGCTGACCTATTAGCACTCCAAATCTTGGCTCAATAAATTTTTTTATCATTTTTAATGTTTTTCTAACACATTCTCATGTCGGACTCGTCAACATATTGACACTTGGGCAGAGACCGTCTGCGTCCAGTTTTGACACGTCGGGTACCCCCCGCAAATCCGTCCTTGCCTCCTGCGGCTTTTCGGGGTTGCGTCACTTAGGGGTCTTTGGGTCAGGGATCTGAGGTTAATGTGAGGGATCAGGATTAATGGTAAATGGTACTGAACTAATAGAGCGCTTTTCAAGTCCCTCCGGACCCCAAAGCGCTTTACACTAACAGACATTCACCCATTCGCACACACATTCACACACTGATGATGGCAAACTACACTGTAGCCACAGCTGCCCTGGGGCACACTGACAGAGGTGGGGCTGCCATACATCGGCGCCACCGGACCCTCTGACCACCATCAGTAGGCAAGGTGGGTGAAGTGTCTTGCCCAAGGACACAACGACTGAGACGGCTCGACGGGGGGTCGAACCAGCGACCATCTGGTTCCAGGACGACTCACCTAACCACTCCGCCACAGCCGCCCCATAATGGTTAATTTGAGATACTGAGGTCAGGGATAGGCTGTATATAGCTAATAGAAGTTAAATTTAGGGTCTGGGATGATTAGTTTTGCGCATTTTCTACTATTGTAAAAAAATATGACAATGCGCTCGTCCCCCTCCGCCTCATCTCGTAAAGAACGGAAGCGCAGTGGCTACCCGGCGCATCCGAAAGTGGACGCAGACGGCTACCTGACCAAGCGTCAATATGTTGAAGTGGGGTGCGTGAGAATGCATTGGTTTTTCAGAGATCAGCTGGCTATGGTGGCCATCTTGAATTAGGGTGATTCCAAGCGTTAATCAGCAGTAGATGTACATCTAATAATTAGTTTCTAAAAAAATTCATTAAAACGTGTTCCATGTTTTTTGAGACATTTTGCTAACAGACAAGACTAGCTAATACTTCATAGAAAAGTTTAAAACAAATATTAAACACGTTTATCAGTTAGAGCTCAGAGGACAGGTTGATGATCTCAGCTACTACCACAAGTTTCAGTGCAATATCTGTAAAACTGAGTTAAAAAAACAGTTATGTGTTTTTTAAGATTGCTTTGCTGTGTCGGCAAACACCAGCTGAAAGCTTCATTATAATCCGTTCACTGATTCATGAGATATATTTGTACAGACAAATGAACACAGACACAAACAAAAACATAATAACTCCACTTTAACTTCAGAGTAATAAAATGATCGTAAGCACTTTAAAACCTAATTTTTTAAACATATTTACTAAAAGCTGAACACTTGATTTCCTGTTCTTTTATGCCTGCATGTGTGTTTGGAGGTTCTGCGCTGTTTCGGTTCAAAGAATGTCTGGTGTGAGGCGAGCTGGAGCTGGGATCTGGATCCCTCTGCTAGAGTAAATGGCCTGTCTTCAGCTGTTGTTACGTGAGCCTCCGGCGCACACAACCGGAAGCACTTAGGCACCAGTGGGAGGCGTTCACCTCCCCCCACATCGTGTGGGAAAGCATGCGATTGGACACCAGAGCCGCCCGTCCGGACAGAAACTGTGCAAGACATGTCCTTGAATAACCTCTTCCACTAGAGGCAGCGCTGAAGGGGATTGACACGAGCTCCATGGAAACCACAGCCGAGTCAGAGCGGAGCACCGAGCGAGGCCTTAAAGTTCAGAATGCTTCACGTCTAACGTGGACCTCGTGGTTCAAACAGAGCAGTCAGGAAACTAAAAAGAGTAGCTAAATATTACAGAGAGCAGACACACCAAGCCACCCATGACATGTGAATAATAAGCTGGCACTGACATGTGCTCCACATGGAGTCCATTATCAAATGCAGCTGTGCATCAACAAACTCGGATTTTATAAGAGGGATGCGGTCGAGAAGCACGTAAGAATATATAAAAGATAAAAAGTCAAATAAACAGAAAATGATGCATCTCATATGTATCACAGCGCTTTTTTCTTTCAGTTTATCAACCACTCATTTTAATATTTGGATTAAACAATGTAAATGCCTTTTTTATTTTTATTTTTTTCACATCTATTCACACAAATGTTGCTGAAAGACACCGGGTGAGGCGGCGTTTGAACCACCAACCCTTTGATGAATGAACTGCCTATTCCTCATCCTGCTCCCAGCGCCGAGGAATTCATTCATTTATGCCGTTAGATTCATTGCCAGCTTGCAATACAATTTACTATCTCGCAAGCCTCAAAGACTTTGTTGTTGCTCAGCTTTATTTATGGTCGATACGAAAACATACCGAAAGGGGAAAGAAAATAGGAGCCAAGAAGGAACTAACAAACATGAATCAGATAACTTGTAGCTATTATGAGAAGACGTGAAGAATTTAGTTCTTAAATTATTTATTCATCTTAAATATAAAAAAGGGTCCCGTGTTGTAAATACTTAAAAATTCATTTTAGGGTATTTTGACATAATAAGTAGCAGATGGTGCTTAGCTCCTTGTTTTCATGTAAACATGTAGTGCAAATGAGAAATGACGAAAAGGTAGCATTCCTGGAGGGAATGTGTATTAACGTGTTCAGTGTCTTTGTAGTGGAGAACTCTCAGCTACTACTATAACAAAGTTTAGCTCATTTGTAAAACTGACTGAGTAAAAGGCTTATTTCCAATTTCATCTGGGACACTTTTTTAACTATGTGCAAAATATGTTTTTTCACTAAACCATGCTGTTTATATTTTTGTTTATATTTCTATTTTTTATTTCATTTTTTTACTGTTTTTTTGTCCATAAGAGATTTTATTTTCCTCCAGAGTGTTTCTATTTTATTTTATTCTGGTGTGCTTATCCTTCATTCTCTAATTATTTTTACTTGAACAGTTGCAGCTGTAATAACTGTAATTTCCCCTCAGGGATCAAGAAAGTATTCTGATTCTGATTCTGATATTTTGAGCTGGCTGTTGTGGCCATCTTGAACTTGGTTGACTCCGATAAGTAATCACTTACGGATGTGCATCCATTGGTTACTTTATCACCCACCTATTGTGTAATATAACAAAACAAAAGGTAGAACTCAACATCAACCATCACTGATGTCCCCTGTCACTATTCAGTAGTGGCCAAATGTTAGCAATTTGTTGGAATCATCATAATTTCATGAAAACAGACGGAAGGGCCAATAGACAGACGGATGGGGGGCTAAAGTGATCTTGTCAAACTACTAAACAAACGTGTCGAGCAGGTGTCCCTGATGATGCACACAAAATTTGGTTCAGACTGGATCATCTATGTGTGATTTACAGTTAACCATGTGCAAAGTGAGCGGAGCTAAAGTGATCTCATCAAACTAGCACATTAATGTGTTTATCGGGTCTCCTTAATGATGAACACAAATTTGGCACTGTTCTGATCATGTATGTGTGATTTAGAGCTAACTGTGTGCAAATGGCAAGGCATCAGCATTCGCCACTCTGCCACACCCACACCATCCCACCACCAGTCAGTGTTGAGAGAAGCGTGCAGCGTGTGAAGTCTGCATGTTCAAAGCTGAAGGGGGAGTTAGCTCAGGTACATGTGCAAGAAAAGACACAACTTTTCAGCTCTCCAAAATGTCTGACTTCCAGTGTGGATTGGACCATGACTCTTTTCTTTTAAAGCCTTTTATTTTATTTTATTTTTGTTTTATTTTATTTTGGTCATGAGACATTCGTTACACATGTGTACCAAATTTCATGATTATTTATTTTTTAATAATTGTAGAGGTGCTGTAGAGCAGTGGTTCCCAAACTTTTTGTCTTCTGACCCACAAAATATCCATGGCAAAAACTTGTGACCCCAAATATTACTGGTCTGAGTACACGAACTT
>NW_013952733.1:443427-446092 GCF_001266775.1 Austrofundulus limnaeus
GAGTGAGTGAGTGAGTGAGTGAGTGAGTGAGTGAGTGAGTGAGTGAGTGAGTGAGTGAGTGAGTGAGTGAGTGAGTGAGTGAGTGAGTAAGTAAGTAAGTTTTTATTTATAAAGCACTTTTCATAGAAAAAACTTCACAAAGTGCTGTACAATACAAAAATACACCATACAACATTGCAATAAAATATCATGGAGCCATCCAGTATTTCCAGCCCAAAAAGGTGTATCAGCAACAACATTGAGCCAAGGAAAAAGAAAAAAAAAGTAACAGTAGCGCAAGCGACTTGAGTGGAGTGAGTACTTGTCCTTTTGGGGAGGACTGTAAAAGAACAGATTTGGTCAGTGAAAGTCCCAGGTGGTTTCTCCGAACAGATGGTCAAAATTTACAGAAATTTGGATTTTGAGGTTCAGTGATATTTTTAAAAAGCTGCCAAAGAGTATCCACCTAAGTTCGAATAAAAAAAGGTAAACACGTTTTGCTCGATAGGAGCATTTCTTCTGGTTTGTTGTCTTCAGAATATTAAGCATCTCCGTAGCAAAGGGCCACGAGCCAGTCAGTTTAATAAACTACCACCGACAGAAAAGATGTGTCCCCTCAGGGAAGCTGTGCCAAAAAAAAATTACGCACGAGCTGGATTACTCCCCTCATGCAGATGCCTACTCACTCCTCATTCACTTCTTTTATATATAGATCTCAGGCCAAGAGTGAGTTTTGTAACTTTGAAGGAAAAGGGAGGAGGAAGAAACACTGGAAGAAGAGGAGGAGGAAGAGTGTCTCCTCACGTCCTAACTTCCACCTCTCCGGCGCTCACTGCTGACACATCACTTTCCATCCGTCTCCTCGTTACTCTCTCGGCTCCTCCTCCTTTTATCTCTCCGTCTGTGTCTGACTTTTTCTTTGTCCTTCCTCCCCTCCTCCCTCGCTGTATCCGTTTCACCGTCCTCTGCCTCCCTTCACTTTGCAAAATCCTCCTCGCACTATTTTCATCCCCTCGCTTGGCTTTGTCTATCCTCTCTCCTGCCCCCCCCCCCCCCCACCCACTGCTTCAGCAGCAGCTGTGGAGAGGTCACATGAGGTAACAGCTCACATGTTGACATCACTACGCTGCACAGTGTGCTTTCATAGTTTGCACAGTTGCAGTTATTTGGCTGTACGGACTTTAAACACACAGATGGAATCTCTGCCCAGAGCCTCACCTGACTCACCACCCGCTCCTATCTCCTACAGACTCTCTGTCAGGCTTTAAGGTTAAATGAAAATGATTTAATGACTTTGAACATATAATCCGAGTTTATATTCCTGTAATGACAGAGTGTAAATATCATCAAATTAAAGCCAGATTTAATTTGGGAATGAGTCAATTCCTTCAGTGCTCGCTCACTAACACTGGGTCTTTAAAAGTGTGTTTTGCATTCAAACACTCATCTGAATGAGTTAAGCCAAGGCCTCAGGCAACAGGAACAACATGAAAAGCACATTACGACTGTGACCGATTTTCTTCAAGCTAAATATAACATAAAGGGCAGATTTTGGAGACTCACCTACTATTCTTTCTTCTTTTTAATTCAGGGTTTATCTAAACTCAATTATATTTACTAAATGCAATGCCTAGCTTCAGCCATTTTAAAAATAACTAGATTGTTTTTTTTACTTTACTTCCACCAGAAAGTTTACATTAACTCTTCAGACTCATTTGAGGGCACAGACATAATTAAATACAATTATAACAAATGGAATGGTTTGTATTGTGAAAAAATATCTAACATTTAAGTGGCTAATTAGGCAGAAAAATATAGATTTTAGAACAAAACACTTTTATAATCAGAATTCAAAAGGTGCAAATATTTCATATCATTGCTGGTGTGGAAACACTCCTATTTGAACGGTTGTGATTTTGCATAAATCACTTTTATTGGTCAACCTTCACACCTGGATGGCAACCAATAAAAAAAGTGCAAAAAAGAGCTTTTAAACTTGTGACCACAGTTGACTGAATTGAAAAAAATGACATTTTGAAATGTTCTGAAAAGTTACATATTTGGAGATTCTGGGTTTCTGTACAAGAGTGATGATATAAGAAAACCTTTTGATTGTTCTAAAGGGATAGTTCAAATATTTGAATTGGGGATCTGTTTTCAATAATGTACCTGCTGCAGATAGACTTGGTTTGTGGTTTTAAATGTCCTCTGGAAAAAACATAGTTTCATTCTAACCAAAATACCAAGTTACCTGTTTGAAAAAATGGTACTAGTTCTAAAACAGAATGGGCCTCATGCAAGAACTTGTTCGTATTCTTATCCTAAATTTCTCTTACTTTTGTTCATACAAAGGGTTTGTACGAACATGTCACGTCAGATTCAACAAACTCTTCTATCTTCAGGAAAAGTGTGTAAATGAGCTGCGTAAATTACACCTGTTCTATCCAGCTGCTCGTGCACGCGAGGGGAGATTAGCATAATTACTACTTCAAAAACACCATATAAGGCTATGTTTCCTGCCTCAGATATCAGGAAGTGTTCATTCATGAAAATGACAGTGAAAACTAAAAAGAAGAACTTTACGAGTTCAGAGATTGAAGTCCGTCTGTCAGAGATCCAGAAAAGAAAATCTGTCATTTTTAGCAGGTCAGCTGTGGGAAAAGGAGCTGCTTAAAGGAATGAAATG
>NW_013952733.1:447759-450259 GCF_001266775.1 Austrofundulus limnaeus
GGATAACAGCAGACTGGCTGCTTGTAAAATATACGACAGGTCTGGACCACTCGCAAATTTTGTTCGTATCTGAAAAAAATCTTAGGATACGAAAACATTGGTGAATGCCACAAATTCTCCTAAATAACTCGTACGCACAACTTAAGAACAAACCTGTGCGTACGAACGGTTCTTGCATGAGGCCCATTGTTTTTAATAGTTAAAGAGCTACAATGTAAATATATGCTTCACAAATAATGCAAACCCTGTTTTAAAAACCTTTATATCATTGTCAGTTTTGCATTTTACTGTTAAACATGTTGAATTCTATGGTTAAATACAAGTGCAAACATCAGCAGCAGCAACTAGCTGTAGCACTTCAAGCACAGCCTAAAGGACTTCCGAGAGTAGGATTTTAATATTTTTGACAGAATGACTAAACCTGGAGTTGTTTTAAGATAGCAGTGACTCATGTTGGTCTTGTTTAGACTAGCCATGTCAGATTGGCCAAAGTTATTATTTTTTTCTTAAACTGAGTGGGTTGAACACATATTCATAACTTTTCCACAGAACTCCACTTAAAAGAATTGAAACTTTAAAATCACAGACTCACTAAAATAACATGGACCACTGTCATCCCACCACATGGATACTCCTGATTAACAGGGACAAGCAAACCGCTGTGCGAAAGTGTAACAACATAATTTTTTCATGTTGTATCTCACTGTAAGACAAGTTTTATGATTTTTCAACAGATGCGTATTGATTAGAAAGGAAAAAGAAAACTTACAGACTATTTAAGAGAACAAAACAAAAACCCAGCCCTGTGAAAATAAAATGGCACAAACTTAGATTAAAAAGTCTGAGGTGATTTATCAACATCTTTTTAATACTAAATGCTTTACTATAATTTGTACAACTGTCAGAAACAAGAAGCGTTGGTGAGTGTATGATGTAACTTGGTGTTTTATTAAATAAGTACAGCATTCAGAAGGCTGGTGAAGTTTTCTTAATTTGCTTGTTTCCTGCCCACCCACCCTGTTGTGTAAAGCACTTTTTGTTGACAGGAAGTCCAAGGTGACAGCGACATGTTGAACGTGACACAATACGTTACCTTCCACAGCTCTTTTGAAGAAGACCTTGCAGCTTCCACACGTCACGACGCCGTAGTGACACCCTGATGCCTCGTCCCCACAAACCAGACATACTTTGGCCGTCGACGAGGGTTGTCTGAGTGGCGAGCTAACGAAAAGGACAAACAAAAGTTTTCAGAGTGAATGAAATACAACAAACTTCAAACAGTCAACGTTAAATCCTTGTCCTGACTGCCCTTTTCCATAATTGATGAACAATGATAAACTAATCTTTACAACCTGCTGACAGTAGCGGCACAATGTGGCGAGCCATAAAGATGTCTGCCGACCAGGAGAGAGTGGCTCTGATTTATGACTCCGCTGGGCTTCCAGAGATGACACGGACAGAATTATGGAGGGGATTATTTAAATTCAATAAGCAGAGAGAGACATTGAGCTGGATGTCAAACCTAAACAGAATCCAAACCATGCGCCCCTTTATATGGTATAAAACCTGAGTTACTGGAAAAAAAGCCTGATGAGTTGTATTTAAAGATCAAATCATCAAGGCCTGATTATTAGTAGTACTGACTGTACGATGAGGAACATGGTATCTTGTTTCGATTCACTCAGCCACAACAAACAGTCGAAACACCAGAACTGATGACAGACCGTTGTGTGTGTTTTTTTTTTCTTCCTTGATCCAAGGCATTGTTTACTTTGGCAGCATTTACCTTTTTCACTGCTGACTGATTACTAGAATTACAGTGAAGCTCAGGATGCCCAGCATGTTCTTACTGCTTCTCCAAATCAGAATTATGAGTGATGGTGATGAGCGTCAATGGTGATCTTAGCTCATCACTTTCAGCTTCAGAACTTAAATATGAACCATTCACTGTTTTTATCTATTTATTGTTTTAGTTTTTTCCAAATAGAACAACAAAAAGCTACAAATTGGCTCTTTTTGCAAAGCGCACAATAAAAAAGTTGCACACGTAAACCGTGTGCAGCAGATAGCAACATAAGTTGCTTCGAAACTTGTCATATCTTTATGGATAAGAGTGCTACCAGTACTGTGTGTGCTAATACACCATGTATAGTTGGGGGTATAGTTGATGATGTCAGACTGTATTTTGTTACCTTTTGTTTTTAAAAGTCAAATGGTTTTTCAGTCCCTTCAGAAAGTCACAATGTTGTGATTATCATTTTTAAAACCAATTTATTTAGTCCCTGTTATTGTTCAGTCTTGCAATTTTGACCAATCATTACAACTTTTTTAAAATACATTTTAGTAATTACCCAAAAGCTTCATGTATTTATTGGTCTGTTTTAAACATATATGGATAAATGCAAAATAATTCTCTGGTGAACCATTTCCCATCATGCTCACTCACAGAACACACACACACCAAGAGCGTGAAGGTAGAAGGGTACAAAGAGAGAACACT
>NW_013952733.1:451556-454258 GCF_001266775.1 Austrofundulus limnaeus
TATATATATAGTATGTTTTAGCAAAAACTTAAAATGTGATGTATCTATAGAAATATCTTCTTATACTAAAAAATATAATGACAAAAAGTGGGTGATAATGTAATTGCCTGCAGTTGTATGTCTGTTGGTAAAATATTCCATGACCCACTGAATGGACTGCAATGAAATTGTGAGAAAGAAAATTACTGAATATACATCTACAACGGATTCCCCTTTCGAAGTTAACCTGATTCAAGATGGCTGTCACAGCTAATCAACCTTGCAAATGCAAAAATGTCTATGATTCAATTCATTTTACAGATAATGAGTTAAATTTTAATGTGTTACCAGCTGCATATCATTCACTGATTACTAAAAGGTTTCACTTTGACATGCATGGCAGCAGGTAATGTGCGAGCCTGAAAAGAATGAATGTTCATTTGCACTGAAAACACAAAGATAAATAAAAAGGAAATTAGCAAATAATGTTTGTCTTTTAAAAAAATATCTAAACACTGCACACATGTTTTTTTTAAAATGCTGCTTTGAAAACCAGAAATCCCAGTTGGTTTAGAGGGATCAGAAATATGCTTTTCTGTCAAAACAAAATGCTCTGTCATTTCATCAGTATTTTTCTTTTTCATGGACTTTTTATTTTTATGAATAAAAAAATAAAGAGTAAAGAATAATTATCAAATCTTCATTAACACTTTTTAAAATTCCCTTTGAAATGTTCTAATTAAACATGATTTTTTTTTAGAGTCGAGGCTATATTGCACTTACAAAACAATATCAGTAAAAGACTGACATTATTTTTGATGAAGAGAGTTTTGCGCTTGTGTTTCATTTCTGTAAACGAGGTCATTGACTTTTTTTTCAACCCTCATCTTGTCCATTTCTTGGCGCAATCTCAGACTCATTCAATGGGACAAACTGCACCCATCAAAGAGGTCTCATTCTTTCATCCAATTGCCTTTTTTTCCCTTTTCCTACAGAAACCCCAGGGCAGCACTTTCATTGTTTTCAGTGTCTTTTCATCTTTAGAGATAACACACAAAAGCGAACAACTGATTTAGTTACTGTTTATTTCCCAGGAGGGCACAGATGGGTGCACAATGCCTGTTTATTTTAACCAAAACGTACAAGCAGTGAACAAGCAGGTTTTAATCTCCTAACTCGTTACCCTCTACATAGCTTATCTCTTTATGGAAATTATATATATATATATATATATGAAACTGCAACATTAATAAAAAATGTTGATTCTTTTTGATGAGGAAACTCCACACAAAATGCAAAATGTAAAAAGTTTAAAAGAGTGGACAGATGTTTGGGCTTGAACTGCTCTCACGCTTTTCTACCAGTAATTCAGATGTCACACTAAGTGCATTCTTAAAATGACTGAAATATTTCTATTCCCTCTCAGCAGCAGAAAGAAAGCTAAGAGCCACAACCAAAACAGTGTGGTCGTTTAAGTTAAAGGTTTACTTTATAACGACAAACTTCATAATGACCGCATTTTTTCCAGAGTTGCTCTTCTATTTTTCATTCTGTCCTTTCTAACCAACCTAATTATTTTCAATAGGCATAAAATGTCAGCGGTCCTTTGAGTGAGGAGTAGCGAGGAAATTTTATTGTTGTAAGATGTGGCGATATAAAAAAATAAATAAATTAAAGATATAGAAAAAATATAGTTTTCACTACAATAATTATTATGGGTGGATAATTGGCTGTGGAATGGTTTTGTGATTGACAACAGCAAGCTAGTGTAGTTAGGAATGAACCCTGTGACCCACACAGATGCTATGCATTAGCACGCTGGTGTCAATAACCAGGCAGCTGACCTATAACCCTGTTAAAAGTTGGTTGGTTTCAACAGATTCTTTTATGCCAATTTGACAAATCAGATTTACAGATTCAAAAATTTACTTCAAGCAGTTTAATTAGTCAATTGATGTCAACATTATGGAAATGAACGGTTTACACCACTTTATAAATATATATTTTGCAAGTTTAAATAATTACCTGGTGAACTTTAGTTGTTAAATTCAAGCAAACATCTAGAACCCAGAAAGAAAAAAAAACTGTTAAAGAAAATAGCTGGATGGATGGGATTTTTCAAAGGGAAGGCTGATTACTGAAATGAGGAACAGGTGAGCTTAACGAGCCGATGATGCACAGCTGTGAGACCAGGCTAACTGAGGGCAACAACGAGCAGTGACAGAGAGAAAACTAACAGAAAACAAACTAAGCACAAGGAATTTTGCAATAAAAGCAAGAAAAGTGCATGGCTAAAAACTAATTGTTACAAAATGTCATGAACTCAACCTGCAAACACACAATTTCCAATACTCTAGGATTATGATATGGGCGTAATGTTATTTTCGAGGTTTGACTAAAACAATGTTAACTGTCATTTCCCAACATTAAACAAGCCAAATGTAAAAATGCTAGTACTTTGATTGAATTTAGAATTTTATAGTGGCTTTTGTGCTTGCATTTAAAATCGAAGCATTTTAGATTTTATAGTGTGAAGAAAAACCTCTGTCGTATTAAAAAAAATACTTCCTCATCATACATTCAACACTGCCTGAAATGCACACAAACACAGTTGCACATGTATGCTCGGTGCTTTGCTAACACTGCCGTAGAGCCAGCCACCCACTTTAAAGATAAATCTGTGTGTGTGTGTGTGTGTGTGTGTGTGTGTGTGTGTGTGTGTG
>NW_013952733.1:454268-455895 GCF_001266775.1 Austrofundulus limnaeus
TGTGTGTGTGTGTGTGTGTGTGTGTGTGTGTGTGTGTGTTTGAGTAGCCACGCTGACTCACTAACTGTAGAGGCTGTTATCACAGGGATAGTTCAGATTAAACGCTACAACCTCCCTGAACCTGCCCTTCATGAAAGAGAAGCATCCTTGACTCTGACTAAAACATGCACACACACACACACACACACATGCACACACAGAGCTCCCACGATATAGTGACTCTCTACAGTCTGACCTGCTGTTTTTTATGTAATACACACCCCAGCAGACCGAAAAACCTTATGCCAGACCATTTCAAAGAATATTTACGTAACACATGACTTGGTGTGTTGGAAAGGTGAAGGTAGATTAGTGCGAACGAAGGCAAGATGTGTTACATAACTATGAGCAGACAGTAGAAACAGTAGGTTGACACCCACTCATCACCTTTCAAAGGGAGAGAGGTCCTATGGGTAGAGTTAGAGAGCCACCAGGGATTTATTTTTCCTGGTGAAGGTGACCCTGGCACTGGGCACAGTACCTGAGCATACAGAAATATGAGATTTCCTCTTTGCCTGGCTTGATTTACAGATGCGTTAAGGTTACAGTATATTCTACACTGCAAGACTACAGATAAAGCAAAAAATAAAATAAATAAAATAATTTAGACGACATGCGCAACATACATCATGCATGCCAAATTCCACCATGAAATACATGGTATTTAATTAAATAATAAGGTAAAAATAACAATATTTGAAAATTCAGACATAATTTCCTCCTTCTGGCAAACTTTTGACAAACAAAAGGCATTTAAGTTGTGATTTGCAGCCCTCAATTGAAATGGCAAACTGTTGTGTTATCTCCACTCCCATGCTTGAGCCTGTAAACGTTAGATGACCTTTCTTATAATAACAAATCATGATTGCATTTCCCCCAGAGCCACTGTTTAGCAGGTAAACATAGACACAAAACAGTATGCACACACCTCCATCTTTTTCAGAGTTCATACAGGCTCAGTTTATGGGCCGGTAACGGTATCTGATCTATACAGTAACCACTTTGTGCTCAACATGTCTGAAGCTGTACCTGTTTTTGAATTCCACAAACACCTATAATGGAGGATTTTTTTTTGTTTTACATCTCTTTGTCTACAGCAGCCGCTGAATAACCCAGGGACTTTTCAGATACTCTTCAGTTTTCAACCAACTGGGTCTGTTGATTATTTTAACTTGGCTTAAATTGCTTACTGTAACACAACATGAATAAAATAAATCACCTCAAATATTTTAGCCATGCGTTAAAGCTGGCATGAATCTGTGGAATATGTGGCAGGGTGTTATTATGGGGTGGGAAGGATCATCGGGAATGGAAACACCCTTAATTCATGCCTGTCAAGACCAGAGGAACTGATCACATCCAAACAGTGTAAAATTAGGCACAAAATGCTACTGTGCGCTTGGAGCTCCATTCACAGTTTCCATGCAGCATGACGTAAGCTATGATTGTGAAAGACTTATGCTGCGTTCACACCGAATGCGATTTCAGCTTCAAAATTGCAGCCAACGCTGAACTTCGAAGCTTGTGCACTTTGAGGTCAGACGCAGGACAGCTCTTGAAGCGCTGCACGGCAACAGCCTCCCCACCC
>NW_013952733.1:458514-461009 GCF_001266775.1 Austrofundulus limnaeus
ATATTTATGTTTGTGGTTGTAATGTGACAAAATATGGAAAAGTTCAAGGGGTATGAATACTTTTGCAAACCACTGTATATATATAAAATACAGTCCTGTATACAGTTCAGAAAACAAGAAAGGGTCAATTTCAGGTTTCAAAATATGCTGCATTTTTCAAAAGTTTTTTTCAAAATTTTCTAAACAATTACAGTTTCCTGTAATTCCATCCCTACAGTTTAATGTACTGACAGATACAGTGTAGGGATGCCTCATGTTGTAATCCCGTCCCCCACCTGTTTTCAGCTGTCAGTCAGCTGTGATGATCAAAGAGGAGAATTTCCTTCAAACTTTCTTTCTGTTTGTTTGTTTGTTTTTAAAGACGCAAAATAATCTGTTTGGACATTTTTTCCGCCATTTAAAAAGTGTATTTTTCTGACCAGAAAAACTCCACTCATTCTTATTTTTGAAACAAACAAAAATCTACATAAGTAACTTCTTCTATTTTTTAATAAACAGCAAAATTACAGATTTCCTATGAACGAAGAACACACAGCTAATAAACTAGCTAATATTATCTTGTCAATGTTAGTAGAAGAGTAAAGAAAAGCTAATATTCTGAGCAAAATGATTTTTCACTTAGCAACATTACTAAATGTAGCTGGTATTAATTTAGTATTTATTTAGGTCTTCCACTATTTTGTACTGTGGGATTGCTGAAAATTCTAATTGATATTGTTGTTATTTTGGTATTGTAGCTGATTGATGATCTCTGAAGGACTTGTGTCCTGTTCAGGGTGTACCCCACCCCTCGCACTGTGACTTCTTGACATGAGCACCAGTTACCCCCATGACCCAGAATGGAAGAAGTGGGTAAAGATAATGGACGGAGCTGACTGCTGATTTTCATTTCCATCAATAAATGTACTTCTGTTGTCTAACCTTCATTTGTGAATCAACTAAAAAAAACTATAAATAAATATTTTAAATAAATGTATTATTGCTATAAATAGCTTTATTCAAAATGCATCATATATGTGAAGACATCTTAGCAAAAACAGAATTTTTTAGCTCATGTAATATATACTGAAATGTCTTTAATACCATAATTTTAAAACACTTTTGCTAAAAGTTATCATCACACAGCACACAAGTCTGGGTAAAAAAAACAGCACATTTGCAATACAAAACACGACACATGCTAGTCCCAAAATATTCCCATTAACCAATCTTGAATTTCCTTGAACACCTCCAAGAAAATAAGTTTTGGTTATTTTTTTTTTTGTTTTGTTTTGTTTTGTTTTTTCCTTTCTTTCTTTAAAAGCTACTTCCAAGAATGTTTCCTCACATGCTTTAACTTTCTGTTTTTAGCCCTGAATTTTCAAGATCATTTGGGCTGGAAACAAAATGAGCCTGAGTACGGCTGGGAGCACCACTGACATGCTGAGAAATACCACATCAGACATCAAGTTGCTTTCCAAACATGGGAAATCGAGAAACAACGCAAACAAGCTAAGTGTTGATAAATGGAAAATTCTTAACACATAAAAGAACACGAAACACCGGCTCAAGGACTTGGATCTCTTTCTGCATATAAATCTATGTGATTACAGCAAAAACAAGCACAGTAGTTGGTGTAAATCTAACTAAATACACAAAGGGGATATCATTTCATCCAGCATGTTTTTGACTCATGGCTCAAAAATGGACCACTTCAAAGGGCACTTTTATTACTGGATTTGAAACAGAATCATATTGTTTGATCCTGATGAACTATTGGCCTGACCTCCCCTGGTGTTCATGTTTCTGCTGTGTTTACACTTGACTATGCTCACGTCCAGCAACTTCACACAATACCTGGCACCGTGCAAATATGCAAAAAGGCAGATTTGGATGGCACAGGATATGACCTTCAAACTGAGCTTAGAGCCCCGAGGACAAATGAGAAGAACAAATCCCTCAACAGGGAGATTATCTTTAAGGGATCAGCCTTGACCTGAGCCACCTCCGCACCTCACACTCCATACCTTCTTCTAACTGCAGTTCACAAACACCTGACTCCTGTTCATTTTGACTTCACGTGTACTCAGGAAGGGTCAGGTCAATAGGATGGAAATAAAATTTAAGCTAAAGGTTGTTATTTAAATTACAAAACCATAACAAACATGTGAACAAAGCTTCGGATGTAACATGCTGAAGAACTTTTTTTTTTCAAAAGATGGCCTTTCCTTCCACCATGTGAATCCAAAAAAACGTCTCTCTCAGAATGTAGGTTAATGTACGCTGGCGTTCACACATGTTGCCAGCAACCCTACGCATTAGCTGTCATATGTGATCATCTTCGACACCCACGAGTCATTTACAATTCTGCAAGGACAAATGTGGAAGATGAGAATGGAGTCCGATGTACGCACAGGCAGCCACTGCAAACACAAACCACAGCACGCTGGGGCGTACACTGAGGTGTGAATTTAGCTGTGTGCCTGTCAAAGGAAGCAGTCTGATTTATTTATATA
>NW_013952733.1:461069-463843 GCF_001266775.1 Austrofundulus limnaeus
TATATATATTTGTGTATGTTTACTTAGCAGTCAAGTGCCTCACAAAAGTCACTGGGTATGAAACCACAACCTCAAGATGTTAGTTGTGTCGGAGCCAAATCCAAGTCTCCGACTGGCCGAGATCCAGAGGTTTAACACCACAACACATATTCTGCATGTCAGCTCCGATGAGCTACTCTCCAGTCTGCTTCTCTAGAGAAAGTGACAGTTTCAGCAGCAGCAATATACCAACTAAAAGTCCTTTTCACACTCAGATGCAGTGGTGCCTGCAGAATTGTTTTAATGGAGTGACCATGCAGGGGTCCACTTAAAATCCTGGGGTGACACGCCAGAACAGATCTTCTGGGATCTTTGCTATGTTGTTGTCATAAATTGAAGGCTATCTAACAAATACAGCAATACTAGAATCTGCGGAAATATATCATTTTTATTGGATATTTTACTAACATTTGTCCTAATAATGTAGAACAGTTGTTTGTGGTTTTGTGTATTGTTTATTCAGGATCTTGGGTGGCTTGATTTAGGAGAACTCACCTTGGCTCTGAAATAAACATTTCTTTGCAGTATGACAAAAAACGCACAAGCAAAATGTTTTAAAAAAGCAATGAATAATTTATCTCAGAAAATACAGCATGAATAAAACAATCCACTTCCTTATTGTAATTTTACAAAATAAAGCTGTAAATTTGATCTACTTTGATTCAACCTTTGATAAAAGTTGCTGTGCTTTATCAACTCAGCTAAGGGGAAACACAACAGGAACATAGGTTTGAAAATATATAATTGTGAAACTGTATGTTTCCCAAAGTAAAAAGATTTTTATATTACATAAAATTTAATACCTTTATGGATGTTTTATAACAATAATCACGACCCCCGCAAGCAAATAATCAAGTTAATTAGAAAAATTGTGAACAATTTTGAGTTGTTTGAAGTTTGTTCCAAGTATCGCTTAAAACACCAATACAAAAAGGTTTCTCATGTTGTTTGCCTATCAACATATGTACAATGAGTAAAATTTCAGAAAGATATGACCACAGAACTCCTGTCATATTTCACCACCTTCCCAAGCCAACCTAAGCCCCCTCCCATCAACAAATTAATGAAAAAAGTGAATAGTTACAAACATTGACTGAGTTGTACAGAGTTTCAATTATTCAAATGGACTTGCTCATATACAATCAATAAATGGGTATTTTCACAACCTCTAAGCAGATAATGCTATGCCCCCACACCCTGTGCTCTCTGGCACCCGCCAGGATGAGAACCACTGCTTTAAAGTCAATTATGATGTCATCAAACATCCTAAAGTTCACCATTACACCAGACTAAAATGCTGTGTCGACACCGCAAGAGAACTATGCACACAGGAATTTCTGATTAGAACCAAAGGCCTTTATGTCATTAGTAATCACTTATTACCACCATTCTACTTACAGTATACTGTTTAGGCAACACAAGGTTAAAAACACCACCAGTGCTGGTTGTTCAGGTGAAAGTTGCCTCAGAGGTGTAGTTGATTTTTGATCTATATTTAATAAGGTGAAAGACTTGCAGTGGTGCATGAGGCTGCCCTTTCATAGCAGGCACCCATGTCACCTTTTCCAGTTGGCCATCGTGCTTTTCTGAAACTGATCAGATTTGTGTGTATGTTAAATTGTTTAACGGTTCTACACTGATCTGCTGTTAAACGCTATTATGAAACACAACTTAAACAAAAGCTGTAAGTCCTTCAGCTGTTTGAAATTGCTGAAGGGAAGGAGGTGAGGCCAGTGCTTGCCTTTTTGAACCATATGCTAACGTTAAAAAAGATATTTGAAGTAATAAACTGTACCTACAATATTCATATTCAAGTTACCTGCAGATTTATTTAATATATTAGGAAATCACTATTTCATGTAAATTAATTCTATTCCATGTATTGCCAGGGTTCTCATAAATGCAGCTTTAAATTCATTTTTTTAAGATTAAATGGAGTGTTCAAATGATCTGAAGTGGTGTTCTATTGAAAGGTTATGAACAACTAATATCTTACCTGTTCTGGATAGCTCTATAAACAATCTGTGTTTGAAGAATACAGTGTAATTCAGAATCAGTTGATGAACTAATTCAAGCAGGGGCCAAGTTTAAAGTAGACTCCTGCATTTTAAAACTATTTCAATCCTACTAAGATCACGTAAGTTTGTGTGAATTTTATAAATCTTTACATCTTTGTCAGTTTTTACAAGGTTATTGTGGTAGAAATATTATATATTACAGCTGGAAGTGCCTCAGCTAGCTGCTGCTGCCATCACTATTTTAAAGCCAAAATAATTTTATGTACATAGGCATGCAATGCAATTCTGACAGGAGCAAAATCAATTATAAAATACTGCAGTGTTGGCATGTTCTGCTATAAGATCTTTGAGAGTTATGTGGTTTTAGGACAGCTGTAATCCACTTTGATCTTGATACTCTCACTGAGAGTAGCTGTTAGCACGAATAAAACTTTTTGTTTTCAAAGTGACGTAATTCAAACAGCTACTTTATCTGCAACATGTGAGGTATTTATTGTTTACTAGCTTCAGGAAACCACAACTCAAAAGAACTGAGCTATCATTTTAACATTCTCATCAACATGAAATTTGTATGCACATAAACACAGAAAAATTGTGTCCCATCACATTTTCATCTTTCACATTTTTTTCATATCAACATAACATTTGGGTTTTTCCCACATTCAAAAGAAACACTCACCTAACCAAATCCTCCTGAGGCCTTGAATGCTTCATATA
>NW_013952733.1:464027-471891 GCF_001266775.1 Austrofundulus limnaeus
GTCACCTCCTGCACCTCCTGCTGCTTGATAAAATGCATACACACAACCCGTCATTGTTTTAGATAAACAAGGATTACTTTGAAGATCAGGGCAAATACATGACATTTGGTGCTCATTACATAAACAATAAAATTGTCAGACAAGTTCATGGAGAAAAAAAGCAGCAAATATCACAAGTATGAATTAGTATTTTTTTTTTTACAAAAATAAAAAAGTAATGTCAAAAACTGGCTTTTGTACAGATGAATAATTTTCCTAAAGGAGTTTTCTCATGGTCCCATCACACGGAGTTGTTTTATTTATTTTTTTTAAGAATATTTGAATTACTGTCTGTGAGCAGCAGTTCAGTCTCAAGTGACATACTGAGCTCTTGAAGAGACTGCTGTGGGGATTTACACAGCGAACAATGGATTCCCTATTGAAACTCTGCCTTGTGCAGCAGAGAAGCAGCTTGCAGCTCAACATTTTCTGTCTATTCACTGTTCTGCTTCACGTGGCGAAACCCATCAGCGCTAATGAGTGGCTTTACAGGGAGAAATAGAGCGTAATAGCTCCTTTTCTACAGAAAAAATAAAATAAAATAAAATGGGAGTAAAAGTCAGGAAAGATGTCTGTCAATCTTCCTTCAGTCATATACTTTGCACACTACATCTTTTTGACATTGTGCGTGGTGTAGCATGTTGGCACCTTTTTATGTGCTGTGCCCTCAGGATATTTCTGTCCACAGAGGCTTTATGAGAATACCTGTTTTCACAGCCATGTTAAAAACAAAGGCATGTCTATTTCATATGAGATCCTTGTCAAAGCAAACAATGTCAAATCTGAAGGTAAACAGTGGTACACATCATTTAATTCCTTTCTTTTAAACTGAGGCCATTTTTTTCTGCTCCACACAAATACAAAGTAAGGGAATTAATTACTGTTATTTATAGACTGGCATATAGCAGAAAGGTAAAGTCAATGGAAAATTTGCAGACACTTTTTAATATTTCCAGATTTTATTCTATTTTTTCCATCTGCATAACATTTTTAATAAAAAATAAATAATAATAATAATAATAATAACAATAATAATAATAATAATAATAATAATAATAATAATAATAATAATTTAAAAAGCAAAAGCTGTTTATTTTTATGATTTGTTAACTCCTTAACAAAAGCAGCCTGAAATATTGCATAAACGTGAATTTTCTGAAGACCAAATTAACACCTGCCAATGACAACCTCTGGTCACTGTGATTGATCCTGCAAGTTTTCAGTTTTTCTTTTCAGTTTTTATTTTGTTTATTTACTGTCAGTTTCTCCTGACAGAACTGTTTAATCTAGATCAGGTTGAAAACGTATCGCTGATGGGTTTTATATATATTTTTTTTCTATAAAGCTGCTCTGAACAGATTTAAGTTCAGACTCAGGACTAGCCCTTAAAGGGATGTTCTTGAAGTGATGATGTTCTGTTCCATCCATCCATCCATCCATCCATCCATCCATCCATCCATCCATCCATCCATCCATCCATCCATCCATCCATCCATCATCCATCCATCCATCCNCCATCCATCCATCCATCCATCCATCCATCCATCCATCCATCCATCCATCCATCCATCCATCCATCATCCATCCATCCATCCATCCACCCATCCATCCATCCATCCATCCATCCATCCATCCATCCATTCATCCATCCATCCATCCATCAATACGCAAAAGTGTTGAGGTTTCATATTAGCCAGTGTAGCATTATTTTACACTGGTCTGTTGAGCAAGAGTTGTTTTTAAAGCACGAAAACCGTTTAAGAAACAAACCCTTATTTAAACTATCTTTCCTTTTCTCTGCACTTTGAGCTGAATAACTAATATGACTGATTAGGTACTGTTAATAACTGTATGACAGAACATCACTCCAAATACTACCAAACTATTTTTTAAGTTACCACAGGAATTGTTAGGTGTTCTTCATTGTGCCTTGTTAAAATAGAAATCTATCTCCCCAATGTGATCTATGAATGTGAGCACTGCTTGTTTCTTTCTGCCTTAATTAATGTCACTGTAGCAAAAAAAGCATTCTCACAAAACGTCTCTGCCACAGTCTGACTGTGTCACTTCCTTTAAAATGATGTTTAACAAGAAGCACACGTGTAAGTACACAAATGTTTTTGTGGCAGTACATCATTTTTATAGGAAATCTAATTTATTCTACATCTAGTGAGGTCTGACTTTAAACCTCTCCACTGAATTGAGTATCCTTTCCAAACCACCTTTTTATGTCAAAACCCAACGTTGGCATGCCTCTGAAGGGGCTTTACTCCAGCTGCTGTTTTCACAGTTCCTCCGTAAACAATCCTGCTTCCTCAGCTGTTTTGTCAAAGCCTCCCTGCTACTTTCTCCCCTCTGTTCCAAAAACAAACCGTGTGCATTATCCTTGTAATCTCTGCCTCCTGCTGAGAAACTTCCACAAATTTAAGTGGATTAAAGCCATTTGTTGCAGAAGGCAAACTTTGTCACAGTGGAGCCAAGCATCAACATGAGCCTTATGTAAAATGCTCGTACATTCTTCTGTAAACCATCAGACTTAAAAATAAAATCCATACATGAAGAAACTAAACTGTGTTTCTGAGCTGGTTACACACCAAACATTTTTTTCAATCTTAAAGAGATAGTTCAAAGGTGTAAAAATTGAGTAGGTGCTCTGGACGAGTTCTTCTCTGTTGAAAACTGTTCTGTCTCTTCTCTGTAAAAAATAACTTGTAAGATTTACTAGAGAAAATCCTGTAAATGATTTGCACTAACTTTTGGTAAGTAAATTTAAATGCTACAAATTCATGTAATATTTACTCTCATCATTATCTAGTAAAAGTTATTAAGATATATTTAAAGATTTGTGAATAAATCAAGTAAATTTTACTTAATTTGCTCAATTAAATCTTGTAACATATGCTTGATCAAATTAAGTAAAATTGACCTGATTTATTCACAAATCTTTAACTATATTCTTGATCATTTTTACTAGATAACAATGAGTAAATATTACATGAATTTGTAACATTTAAATTTACTTAACAAAAGTACGTGCAAATTGTTACGATGATTTTTTCTAGTAAATCTTACAAGTTCTTTATAACAGTGCACATGTGTCAAGCACAGTATTGTAGCATGACACCTCACAGCTACAGAGAGAGGTGTAGCTCTTGTAGTTCAAGACTTCACCACCAGGTGGTGGTTTTGAAGAACTTTTATTGGATTCTTCTTCATGAACAAAACAGACAAARTKAAACTCACAGGTCTTATTAATGACTAGGCCTACCACTCTCACTTATGGTTACTTCTGCTGAACAGTTTAACACAAGTGAACAAATAATAAACACAAAAATTAGAGGAACACAACAGACTAATTGCTGAAATTACAATGTTAACCAATTCCCTAAAATGATTTAACAACAACAAACATGAATCCTACCCACAATCCTCCACTGCAGTCACATGACAAACAGCCAAACACAGCAGAACACTACAAAATGCATTCCCTGTTCCCTGACAACTAAATGTCACCTACATTACGCCATCAAACTATTGCACACCAACAAATGTATTCAAACAAAAGAAACCAGACAACTTGTGTTTTATTTAGACCATGTCGTCCTCTCCTTGAAAAGTGAAGCAAGGGAATGAGGAGCAGCAGACCGTTTCAAAAACTAAATTATTCCTTTAACAAGCAAAGACTTCTTTGGCAAATTTATTTTTATTTGGTTGGAAGCATGGCATTGACAGAGAGTAAATTTGATGGAAGTTACAAGGTGGTTGTAAAGGTTTAAACTTTGTTTAAACGTCTTGTTTTGTTGTCATTTTCTTCAGTTAAAACTGAACCCAAAGGGAAAATAAGTGAGAACACAGAGAGCAGGTTTGTTTAAGCCACAGACTGTAAAGCTGTTTTACACACAGAGAGGGAGCAAAATAGTCGCCGCAAATCTATGTAAAGAGCAAGAGTAAATATACGGCTGTTTGCTCTGCGTTTTGCCACATTAGCATCCACTTTCTTTGGTCTTCGGCCAGGACAACAAGAGGCTCGATCTTTCTGGTTTTGGGCCAGCAAAACTCAGTTGGCACAGTTTGAAACAACATAATGTGAATGTTACAGACTCATTCTCGTGGAATTGAAGGTTAATGTGAGGCAGGCAAGATGTCTTTGGCTTCGCTCGTGACTTTCCCTTATTTTTTTTTTCTCACATGAACACACAGACAGCAGCACAGTCCCTCAGTGGTTTGTCTGTCCTTCACGTGCTCACTCTCTCTTCCTTTCCACATCTACTGTAAATCAGATCTCTTGTTCAGAGTTTTGGGATCTCTGACTTTTCTCTCTGCTTTGTCCCCCCCCCCCCCCMCTTCCTGCATGCTGGGGAAGTATCTCTTTTCGCTTGACAGGGGCTCAGAGAGATCTGTGTCTCAGTAATTAGAATACTGAGCAATCTGCAAACAAATGTAAGACTGGATCACGTCAAAACACTGGGATGATCTGAGGTGGGTAAAAAACTCTAAAATGTCACCTGTTTAAACTAAAAAATCATTAAACAACAGTTTTTTTTTTAATATTAATGAGTTGAATAAGAAATGTAAACAATTCGGCTTTAGAGAAATCTTGCGTCGTACAGCCGCTCGGGGTTCAGCTCAGTCTGGTGGATCTGGACAAATGTGTGCTGCAGAGCTTAAAGATGAGCAGAGCAGTGAACAACACAGTCTGTCTGTGTCTTTGCTAAAATAGCTTTGTGTATTAATGTCCAGATGGACATTTGTGTAGTGATCTGCTGCACTTCTGTTTACAGCTAGGTAGTACTTGTCTCGGTAGATCAGTTTTTTCTTTCTTTCTTTCTTTTTTTTTGTTTGTTTATTTTGTGGTGGGATTTTGACTAAGAAGTATTTTGATCAATGAATATTTTTTCTTCACATATTTAATCCATGAAACAGAGTAGAAATGCAAATAGCATAAACTGTAGAGCTCTTAAGTAGCAGTTGTTACATCACAGGGTCGAAGGCAGATGAGCGGGTGCATGCCATGGTGGACCGCGCCCCCTGGTTAGGTTTCAGGACTGAGTCGGGGAAAGGGGGGCATTGCAAAAATTGTCCAACAAGTCTTTTATGTTCTTATAACCAGCCAGAAAGTATTTTTGATCTTGTTTTGAGACTGGTATATTAAGCAAGAGCAGAATGTGTTAAATTATTAATCTTGTTAGCCTGAACATTTTCCTTTTTTCAAGAATTGCAAATGTCCTATTCCACCGGCAGATTATTTTTACTTAATTTGAGAAGATTATGACTAAAATTATGTTGAATAATCTACCAACAGGATTTGCACTTGGTAAGGTTCCTTAGAATAAAAAGGTCTAGGCTAACAAGATTAATAATCTAACACATTTTGCTCTTGCGTAGCATATCAGTCTTAAAACAAGATCAAAAGTAGTTTTCGGCTCAATATAAAATTGCAAGACTTGGTTAGATGGACAACTTTTGCAGGCTTGGGCCTGAACAAATTCTGGTTCGAGGATCATAAAAACCTTACGCAGATGTAGTATATCATCAGTGATTCACCCAAAACAGCAAAACCCAAAAAGGACCAATAGTAAAACCAAAACTATGAAAACTAACTTTGACAGTATTTTGTAGATTCACACACTCTATACTTTCACTTTAACTCAAAATGCATTTATTTTATTTTTTATTTTTTAGCAAAGTTATATAAACAGCCTTTTCTAGGTCAAGTGAATAAACATTGCAGAGGGTACTACATCTGAAATTTACAAAAAAAAAAAAACACCTTTCTTTTTTTTTTCACTAAAGCTGAACCTGTGGTGTTTAATTTAAAAGTTGAGCTCGTACATGTCTGTCAGGTTACAGTGAGAACAGCGTCGTTAAAACTGTCACATCGAAACTGACATACTGCCAGTCGTTTGAATAAAAAAACTTGCACTGTCATACTGCTTTACGGTCTCTCACAGAGCGCACAATCCCGAAACCCTTTCTCCATTTTTTTTCCTCTCCAATCTCACCCTCTTTGGCTTTATCTACCCCCTTTCCATCCCCCACTCAGTCTTTTTTTCACTTTCTCTAAAACCCTTATGCCATCCTACGGATTTAGGAGCTTAAATGCCAGTCGTATGATATCAGTGCCACTCAGATTAAGCGCATTAAATACGTTGTAAATGCAGAAATGTGGGCCAATGAGTGGGCACCGTTCAATCCAATTAGCCATAATAAAGAAGGCCTCAAGGAATTCAACAAACTGTAATATCCAATCATTTATTTGACTTGTTGACTAATGCTCTAGTTAAGCAGCTGAAAATAATCTACCTTCTTTCAGGGATGTCTCTTAGTTTCCTCTGAGTACAACGATTTTTACTTACACATGCATCTAGAAATTAGTGACAAATTTAAGCAGAGTCAGGTGCTAAGTTAGTGGGAGTGCTTTATTTATCCAGTGTCAAAACACCATACAGTAACTTTATCATCAGACTGTTTTAATAGTAATACTACAGGAACACGTCTCTGTCCGGACAATACTGTGATAAAGAGATAAATAAAGAGATAAATTGCATCCTTCACATCCACCAGAGATTTGCGCTTGAATATATTTAATTTGTACGTTGTGTTTAGTTTTGCTCTGTAGTCAATCACAACCATTGTAGCTTAAACAAGACCTGTGTAAACAAACACCCACCAGGAGCACTTCACATAACCTTTTATACTCGCTAAGTAGTCAATAAAAAAATCCAGTGGGTCGAAATGAAGGGAACATTAGCTAGAAAGGACAAATCTTTTGTCTTACTTTGATTTATGCAAGATCCTTTGAAATAAGGTTCTAAAAAGTACTTTGGTAGAAAACCACCTGCCCTGCATTTTAAATAAATTTGCACGGTGGAGCAGTTGGAAAGCACTTTTGCCCCACAGCTAGAATGCCCTGGGTTTCACTCACAGCTGGAGTGTTTGTGTGTAGAAATCACACGTGGGTTTATCTGTATACCACAGACCAAAAACATGCATGTAAGTTATTTGACAATTCTAAATTGGCCCTAGGTGTGTCTGTGTGAGCCTGTACAGGATCAAACGAGTAAAGAAAATGGATAGATGTGTCATTAATGCTTAAACATTAATGTGTCAAACTGCTTGAAAACCTTTATGCAGACATATACTACATAGAAAAACAAGAGCATTCAAAAGGGAACAAATGCGTTAAAGCAGTGGTGTCCAAAAAGCAGCCCGTGGGCCCTTTGCAGCCTTCTGTGATTTTGAGACACTGTTTGACTTTGAGATTTGAAACTAAGGTATTGTGAAGTGTAATGTGATTTAGCTACTTATTATGAAACACTGAGGAAGACAACTTTGTTCTCTCAATTATTTATTTTCTTTCACACACATGCACACTCACACATCTTTGTATTTGCATCAAACTAAGGACATTGTATTGACTTCCATTCATTTTTGTAACCATAACATGAACCAAAACTTAATTCACACCATACATCTACACCTAACCAGTAAAGCGCAGTAGAGTTGTAAACAAAGTGAGGACATTGAAGCCATCCTCACTTTACATCAAAGACCTCACTTTGATGGTAACTATGGCGCAAATGGTCCTCACTTTGTAGTAGAAACAAACAAACACACACACACACACACACACACACACAAACACACACACACACACACACACACACACACACCCCTTTGATGGTAACTATGGTGCAAATGGTCCTCACTTTGTAGTAGAAACAAGAACACACACACACACAAAAAAAAAAATTGCTCAGAGGCATTGTAGCATCACATCATCTCGCTTTAATTTTTTTCCCCAGTTTGAGCACAGCCAACAAGG
>NW_013952733.1:472216-475206 GCF_001266775.1 Austrofundulus limnaeus
GTGTGTGTGTGTGTGTGTGTGTGTGTGTGTGTGTGTGTGTGTGTGTGTGTGTATGCGTGCGCGTGTTTACTCTCTGTCAATGGAAGGCAAATTTTAGGGGAAAATCAAATATTTGTAGGCTGCATTGATTCTGGAAGAGTTTTCTCCACTCTCCTGTGTGAGCTCAGTCCTGCTGCCAAGTTTGTCTGCTCGGTCTACACACTCTTCCTTTCCAAGATGAGGAGTCATTTAGACCGAGCAAAAATCGCTCCACATGTCCATTTCCTTCATGTTTCTCTCTGAGAAAAAAAAATTGGATTTACACTTGGTCAATAAATAAAAAACATTACTACATCATTTGAACTGATGCCAAACATTAGCCTACTGAGGCATCAAAGTGGCACAAAGGCCGTTTAATTTTGATGCAAACCATTAACACCAGTGTGTCTTCAGTCACTGGCTATCAGGAAATAAAAGAGGATGACAGGAAGGACAGGAGACATAGTCTGCCTCACATTCTTCTTTCCCTCCAGGCCCTCACTGTAAAGGCTATTTCCTCTTGCCTTTTTTTTTAAATAAACACTGAACTGTACATGGTTTCATGGTTTCTTCATTGGTGTAACTCGTGCAACCATGAGAACAAACTATCAGCCCATTCAGAGAGTTTGAACTGACTTTTATCTGGTTAATGTTGCTGTGATCATTTATTTTCAGAGAGAACTGTGAAATGTTCCGTGTCCTCAAACATAGTGCTTTTAATTTCATAAAGCACAATTCATCTGCTGGATAAACTCATTACTCTCTAATTAAAAAGCCAAGGATAAGTTCAATGAGGTGTGGCTTTATGTGTGGGGATTAATAATGAAAATGTAGCACTATGTTGGGAAATAAACGCTCTGAAATCTGCCATCTGTGACAAACACGGAATGAACTGAGAGACAAGTTAAATGTGCCCTTTTCCTCTGCCCTTTGATTCTGATTATCATCTCTATTTCCTCGCTGCGTTGAGAAGATCAGGTTTTCAGAAAGACACTGATACAAACCAAATGAGAGGCTCCGCCTGAGATCGTACCAGAACAGTTTTTATTTTTGACAGCTTTAGGAGAAAAAAAAGACAAATTGCTTATTCTAGATTTTTATTACATTTTCTTAAAATGTATAACATAAAATGGCCTAAATTGCACATTAGACACTGGCCTTTATTGTGACAAAATGATAATCTATGTCAATGGTTCTTAACCTTTTTTCAACCTTGGGGCTCAACTTGTTGAATCTGAAGTGGCACGAGGCCCATTCAGACTTTAACAATGTACTGATCAAAGTAAAATCAATTTAAATCTTATTTTAATTTGTATTGTATTTGCATAATAACTAACTTAAATGGGCTTACAGTGTAACAAGCAAAACCCTTCCCAAATAAATAATAAGACATGACTATAAAAAACATTTGCATACTTGCCAACATTTGCTGATAGCAATGAGGGACACCCAACAGTTTAGCATGTGACAGCGGTGCACACTCCCTTAGAACATTTAGAAAAAAATCTACTCAAAAACTATGCATTTTCTAGTCATTTAAAGTGCATTTTCTACATGCTTAGGATTAACAAAAACATAAAATTATTTATTTATTTATTTATTTATTTATTTATTTATTTATTTATTTATTTATTTATTTATTTATTTATTTATTTATTTATTTATTTATTTATTTATTTATTTATTTATTTATTTATTTATTTATTTATTTATTTATTTATTTATTTATTTATTTATTTATTTATTTATTTATTTATTTATTTATTTATTTATTTATTTATTTATTTATTTATTTATTTATTTATTTATTTATTTATTTATTTATTTATTTATTTATTTATTTATTTATTTATTTATTTATTTATTTATTTATTTATTTATTTATTTATTTATTTATTTATTTATTTATTTATTTATTTATTTATTTATTTATTTATTTATTTATTTATTTATTTATTTATTTATTTATTTATTTATTTATTTATTTATTTATTTATTTATTTATTTATTTATTTATTTATTTATTTATTTATTTATTTATTTATTTATTTATTTATTTATTTATTTATTTATTTATTTATTTATTTATTTATTTATTTATTTATTTATTTATTTATTTATTTATTTATTTATTTATTTATTTATTTATTTATTTATTTATTTATTTATTTATTTATTTATTTATTTATTTATTTATTTATTTATTTATTTATTTATTTATTTATTTATTTATTTATTTATTTATTTATTTATTTATTTATTTATTTATTTATTTATTTATTTATTTATTTATTTATTTATTTATTTATTTATTTATTTATTTATTTATTTATTTATTTATTTATTTATTTATTTATTTATTTATTTATTTATTTATTTATTTATTTATTTATTTATTTATTTATTTATTTATTTATTTATTTATTTATTTATTTATTTATTTATTTATTTATTTATTTATTGATTGAAATAAATAACAGTAATATAAACTTGTCTTGAGATTAACTTTACCTGAGATCATAGGTTCTTGAAAAGAGTGATGGTACAGGAAAAAAATTTTCATATGACTTTGTCTCTTTTTAATAAGTGGCTTTAAGAATTTTCTTTGTCACTGTGTACATCTGACTGACAGCTCACAACAACAAGTGGAGGAGCGATAGTTCTGCTCTCTACTGCATGTTTGGCATCTTTATTCTATAGGCGTATAAAGCTTTGGGAAATGTTTATTATTAATGCAAACGGTGTCTGTCACAAAACACCATCAAATTCCAGAGGATCCTGTCTCAGCAGCAACTTTACATTACACTGGATACTTTGCCAGAGAATAAGATTTTATGTGAATGAAGTGATAGCTCATTCACAAACATATCAAAGAATATTGATTGTTTGGAACACACTACAACAAAAAATTCACAGGTGGCAATATCCTAGATACACATGCAGGTGAAATATAATACATCAAAGTCTATATA
>NW_013952733.1:475281-486811 GCF_001266775.1 Austrofundulus limnaeus
ATATATGTATATATATATATACAGCATGTTAAAAACAATGCAAGGCTGACTAAAGTGTAGGGCCACATAGCAAAAATTTTTATTTTTTTCTGTGTTTTTACTTTTTGCTCAGAATTGTGACTTTTTTTTCCCAGAATTCTAAGATTAAAGTCAGAATTAAGCCGGAATTCTGAGATTAAAGTTAGAATTTTGTCAGAATTTTAACTTCACATTTCTGGGAATTTCATTTCCAAATTCTGACTTTAATCTTAAAATTCAGAGAAAAATGTGAGAATTCTGAGATTAAAATTTCTGATTTTTTCCTAATTCTGAGAAAAGGATCAAAATTCTCAGAAATCAGGAAATCATATATATACTTTTTTTTTGCTCTGTGGTCCTAATCCTCTTGTGTAACAAGCTGGTTAAAAACAAGCAGGAAAAAAAAACAACAGTAAAATATAAATATATAAAAATTCCACTTAAAACCAACAGTTACAAAAATAGGCCAAAAACAAAATATCATGGCAAAACAAGGATGACCTGTTTTCATTAGAAAATGTATCTCTTCTACTTAATTTGGGGAGTTACATTGTCACATGCCTGTAAAAAATGGATTGTATGTTTGTCTGTTTGTTTGTTTGTTTGTTTGTTTGTTTGTTTGTTTGTTTGTTTGTTTGTTTGTTTGTTTGTTTGTCAATTAGAGCAGTTCAAAAAAATCAACTCAGATGTTCTTACTTTATTTTGAAAAAAAAAAGGTTTGGAATAACCCTGTTTTAGGCTTCCTTGTGTTGTAAAGGTTTTGTTTATGCTAAAAAACTGATTTTTCTCTTCTTTGTACCTGCAGACAGAATGTGCCGTCTCTGTTCCTCCACAAGAACAAACAGAAGAGATAAAGAATAGACACGTGTGTTTAAATTCATTAACATATATGTACTAACACAAGCCTGAGTGACCGTCAAGATAAATAATGAGTAGAGACGTGTTGACACACGTGAGCATGCTGAAATCCTCCCCACTGGCACACTCTTGTGTGTATCACAAACAACCTAATCTGATTTTAATACACCCTGGTGTTAACAGATGCTGGAGGCAGAGTGAGCTGAACTCTGTGAGGACAGATCAGATCAATTACTGTACCTGAACCACAGACAGCCGGTAGAGACTACCCTTCGTTTCCAGCAAATTTGCTGAATACATCCTCTCTAAATCAGAACTACTATGACCTTTCATCTGTGCCATCTTTCCTTTGAGAAATGAGGAGTGGAAAGACTTGAATATCCTCCAGAGTCGCTCCTGTGTTATTACCCATCTCTCAACCTCCTTTGAAAGAAATCCATTGTCATACATTTTTGTGGTTTAAGTGGTCTTTGAAACTTTGGTCAGTCAGTACTTTGAGATAAAGATATGGCTCTCAGTTTCACTTGTTCTGCACGGATATATTTGTTGCATCATGCTCTGCAAGAAGCTAAATGAGGGATTTGTTCTCACTCTACTCAAAGACAACCACATTCAATTTTATCCTTGATGTAAAGATTTAATAACATGTATGCTTTTTTATTCATTAAACTCAGTAAAAACAGACTGCATTATTTATTTTCTTTTGAAAAAATGTCCATAGCATCAACTACTTTAGACTTTAATGCAAGAAATGTATATTTTTCATTAAAAAATCTCTTGGAAAAGGGGAAAACAAATTGACAAGATCCACAAATTAGAAGACATTCTGAAATATTAACGTGTCCAAGCAGCTGTGGTTGTTTACAAGTTTGCATCTATGCATCAGGATCTGTTTGTGTGTGCGTGGACACCTCAAAGGGAGTCACACGGGAGCCAAAAACCAAAGAGAGCCACTGATGGGAAATAACTAAATCATGCAGTTCACAGATATTTGTTGAATATCATGAAGTCACCCAAAAAGATGAGGTTTAAACTGTCAGATAGTTGTGTGGAAATGATGTTTCAAATTCTCCCCGACCTGCAGGCAGAACCTACTGGACAAACGTGAAACTAAACCCCATGGTTACTCCGAGGCAGGTTGTAAGCAGAATTATGTTTACTAGATAACATGAGAATGTTGAGCTGTACACAAGTTCCACGGTGCTATAACTCCCAAGATGTCCCTGACTGATTTCAGAGTTAAAAACGCTCCACGTTTACATCCTCTGATATTTTAGCTGTAGGAAGGTTTCTTGTAATGACAGTTTATGTAGCGTCTAGCTCTCCTGAGGCCACTAGTCTCTTCCAGAGCATCGACTCTGAGCTGTTGACTCAGCGTTTTGTCTCGGAAGTCATCTAAGGACTGTGAGAATAAACCTTGCCATTCTTAAGAGAAACTGTTTAATGAATTGTTCTTCAGCAAAAGTCAGATCAGACTGAAAGAGGACAACAACTATGTTCTCATGTGACACTTAGTCCCTAAGGGAAGCCCTTGGCAATGTGAATGTGGCACCTATAAAGAGCACTAATTTCATCACTTGCATCTGCCAACATTTATCACTGTTATCACGCAAGCAAGAGTCAAAATAAGTCAAAATCTCAGACTGAGGATGTGCACTAAGGGATGGTCTTCAATTGTTCCTGATTGGGAACAAAAAAAATCATTTGTGTAGGTCAGCCAGATTATGCAATCATGGTCTCCAATCAATCCCAGACAACATTTAAGTAAGAATGTCCTAATCGATTAGCAATAAATAAACAAAACAATATTGATATGTAGTAAATATGTACTGCTTTGAAGAGCATGCACAAACCTTTTGTTCTTCTAGTCTTATTATGGTAGTATTTAGTTTTAATTTAAAAAATACTTATTTCAATTAACTCAAAAGCAAACTACAACCCAACTCTCATTGGAATCCACCAGCAACAGAGGAAGTTGCAGGTTTTTATTGTAGAATGTTTAATAACAAAAGGTGTTTTGCAAAACATTTGTGATGTCCGAGTTAAGCTGGAATTTCAGGTGTCAGCACATTTGTCTTTAAGGTATTTGTGTAGAATCTTATTTGGTAACATGTCATTTGCTTCTGGCTTTGAAAAATACCTGTTTTATAAGGTCCAGTTTGGTGTTTTTGGTGTCAATTTTTAAGCACTTTTAATATTTAATTGTTATTATATTATTGGTGTGAAAGACTAGCCTGGTAAAAACCAGACCCTTGTCCTTCACTTTGCTTCATACGAGGGTCTGGACTCGTGGCTATAGAGAAGCGATTTCTTGCTGGAGGCGTGGCCTCTGCTGAAGTTTAAAATGATTGGATTGTTGGCCGAGACGTATGTCACTGTGAAGGAGGCTAAGCTAAGATGCTAACCGGAAATCGCAAGCGCTGTAAACAACCCTACTGAGAGGAGAAAAGTACCGAGCCAAACGAGACGACTGTAAATGAGAGCTGCTGCTTTGTCAGACAAATTTAATTTAATTTGGAAGCCTTATCAATACGGACTGGCTTCATTCACTTCCTCCACTGTTACTGCTAAACTAACTAGCAGACACCGCAAAAAAAAAATCAACATCATTCAAAACTCTGCCTTCTGTTTGCTGATTGGCCCAGGAAAAATAAACTACAAGCAGACACTGTGCGGAAAATCAATGTTCTGTTCTCTGATTGGCCCGGACTAAAATTCTCCCAAAGAAATCCTTGTCTATGGGAGAAATCCCAGACAAAGCAGAGAAGCGAAAGTAGAATTGAGCGGAGGTAAGTAGGAAGGCAAGGCCCACCTCACAGAAAACCCTTCCCCTAAAGCATTGTTGTGAAGATGTGCTGAAGCGGGAGTGTCAGAAATGGTAGGAAGTTCTTGAAGGGACAGGTCAATTTCAAGGCAATTATAGGCTATGATGCAAAGTCAAATTTATTTTTGAATTACAGCATTTTCTTAACAACTGAAGGCAAGATAGTTGATTGTGGTAGAATTGAACCATGTGCCTGGAAATTACATAATACACCCCCACCCCACCAGAACATGTTTTTTGAAAAATTCTCTCACCATAGTTTCTATTATTTCTGCACCTCTCCAGTGTAATTATTCTGACTAAACCACCTCCTAAAACACTTGAAGTGGTTTAGCCCTTAATTTTTGGGTGCATGACACGAGTATGTGGCTTTGTTCACAGAGGAAATAATGCCATGCTGTTAGAAGATGTCTTTAATGCAACCAGCAGATGGGAGCTCTAATAAGTAATGCCAGCGCCAAGAGAATAAAACACCAATAAAGCAGGACGTGCATTTATTTTTAGGTTGAGACACCTACTGATCCACAGACTGTGAGAAAACAACTATCCTGCAGATTGAACACTGTTCCAGTTCCCACCAGTGTAAGGAATTTACTTCTGTGAGCTTCCAGCACATTCATGATCCTCTTGAAGTTACCGTCTTTTAATCGTTTTCCCCATTTTTCAATCAATTATTGATAATTTATTTTAGGTGGTTTTGTACATGAATAGATTTGAGTGCATTTCAAGGAAGCATTTATTTTAGGTCATCCCTGAAAATCAGATCAGATATTTTTAATTGGAATATTTTGACTATTCTTTGTTTTTTGTTTTTTTAGAGCTGGATAAAGGAAAATGTGAACAGTCATTACAGATATGTGATGAAGGAAGACTAATATTTTGTTATTTAAAAAAAATGCAACATGAGATTTACAGAAAGATTTAAAGGCACAGTGTGTAGGATTTGTTGTTTTCAGCGATATCTAGTGGTTGAGTGGTTGAATCATCCTCCCTGGTCCTCCCCCCACCCCCACCCCCCGCTTCCAGTTGCTACGGTGTCTCTCAGGTGTCAAAAACCTTTGATAATTCCAACCGCGATGTCTACCAGCAGCTTCAGGRCTAGTGATGTTTCAAGTGGTAAGATTATGAGCTTTAATAAGTAAAATTATCCCAGCTACAATGACAGACAACAAATATTACATTTATAGTATTACAACTAAAACCGTTTTTGACGCCGCCACCGCAGTTTGTCCTTCATGGGCCTTCGTAGACAAGATGGCGGTGCAAGATGGCGGCTGCCTGCAGTGGCGACCCGCGACCATGGAGATATAAACAGCTTTTTATAAGGTAAAAATAATAAAACAAGGTCTTTGTTTACAATGGTTAGACATGTTTTTTTTATTACTGTCATTAGTGATTATCTCAATTTCGGCTAAAAGAWTTGACAAAATCCTACACACTGTGCCTTTAACTTACTTGGCAAAACTTGTACATTTTGCATATATTTGCATATTTGCTTTAATAAATTCTGCATCTCTGCAACCTGAAAGTGAGACAGAGATATCAAAAGGTTGACCACACACAAAAAGAAAAGAAAATGTTAGTGTTGTGCACAAATAACACCCAAGTTTCCTGTTTTTTTTTTTTTTTTGGGGGGGGGGGGGGACAAGGTGATTAATGTCACACTTCTGACACTGAATTCCGTTTTTTTAAGAGAACAGTAGCTTTAAAGTAAATGATATTAGGGGAGGAAAAAACTTTTGCTGTTTCACAGAGAAGAGGGTTGCTAACACTCAGTGGATCTCAGTATTAATATTTCGCTGGACCCATTTCTTGATTGCCACTGTTTTAGAAAGTCAACTCAATGTCATTTTTTTTCTTTTATCCAGGGCTGTATCCATTTGTCACCAGGATCCTGTATAAGCAAGTTGGAACCGTGTAAAGTCTTCTCCAACATACCTCAAACATTTTAATGGATTAAAGTTTGCACTCTGACGGCCAATCAATGCATGAAAAATGAAACTAGCATCGTTTGAAGTAATGCATATCACCTGTGCTGTCTGTTGGTGCTTTGAAAGTGTTGGGGGAAAGTCCTTTAACTACTCAGTTTTAAGCTTAATATTAGTGCTGGGTGGTGTGAACAAAATGTTATTTTTAAAAAAGATCTGTATCTTATCACAGTACTGAATGCTAATGCTGATGTTAAAAAATTACAAATGCTGGTTATTGATCATCCAACTGCAGTAAGCTGAAGTTACTCTCTTTCTGCAACACATAACTATTCCTTGACTTTTATTGCACCTCTGTCTGTGTCACATTTTCCCTCTTCTTTCTTTCCTTCCTTCCCTGGTTGTAGACATTAGTTACGCATTCTGGGCTTACGTCATGTTAGCAGTGAGGGGAGGCAGGTACAGTCGTGTATGAGGAGGGTAGACAACGATCATCATTTTGTTTAAAACAATAAGCAATTGAGTTTACTCCAAACGCTAATCAGTTGTAGCTGTATGTCCAAAGTTTACTTTCTGAGGTTTTTGTTAAAATTAATTCACTGGTTCATGAGGCATTTTGATATACAGGCAAGCAAACAAACAAACACACATCCACATGATCATCCACCTTTCATGTAATAAAATCAAGGCTGTGCTCTCCTAACTTCACACTCGGACTTTTTGAGGGTTTTACTGTGATGCTGGACAGTTCCTTGCTCAATTTTAGCAGTTTGAGTCTTTTCCCTAATGGTGTTGTTTGTCTGGTGTGGGCCAGTAATTTAATCATTCTAAAAACAAATAAATAAAACAAAACATTTAACATCTTTTTTTTTTTACCTTCACAGGATGTGAATTTTCACACGGTTGTTTCAGGAAATTAGATGCTGACAGCATCAGGTAGGATTAAACCATTCGATACCCGCTGAAATATATTAATCACTGCAGTGTTGGCAGAATGAGGGGCACTTATTATTGAGTCACACAAAGACCAACAAAAAAAACACTAATTCAAAACAGATCTTACTTTTCCTGAGAATATAAATCAAATATTGTATATTAGCAATATAAAGTACCACATAAAATAGGTGTCACCCCCTATTGTGTTACAGCAACTCAATATACAGTATCTAGAAGCTGTTGATCAGTTATAATAAACCTTGAAGCCCATTTCTGCCTCATTGTTCCTCTGCCATTGTTTACCGATTGGATAAGTTATTTTTTGGTTTGTTTGTTTGTTTGTTTGTTTGTTTGTTTGTTTGTTTGTTTGTTTGTTTGCTTGCTTGTTTGTTTGTTTGTTTGTTTGTTTGTTGTATTGCTTATCTTTTAACGTCTTTGCAAGTTTTGCCTGAAAACATATAATCGTTACCAACCAGAGCAAATGCAGCAGTGTTTTCTTTGAAAAATGCTTTTCACCTTGATGATATAAGCTCATCATCACTGGGCAGCATCGAGCACTGGGGTGTTTTTTTGTTTATAAAACCACTCCTGAAGAGCATTATACTATTTTATCAGAAGAAATACAAAGTAGGGTTGGGCATAATCGTATCGTGTGCAATTAATCGTCAGAAAAACATTAATCAATTATTGTTTTGGCACTTGACAATTAATACGATTAATCTCACCAGATTGACTGGAGATTGCTCCAGTCAGTCCGCTCACTGCTCCTCTCTGCTTCAAATATGACGAACATTAAAAAAAAGTTCTGTAATTTATTTATTTATCAATACAATTAAAAATTTGATGTATAGCCTGAAGTCTGTAATTTTGACACAATTTGGAAGAGATTTTTATGAAGAGCAAATCTTTCCCACTAAATTGGTCACGTGACCAGGATATAATGCCGTCCAAGGACTCCAAGGGATTAATGGTCAAATTAATCATTATCGGATAAATACCCTAATTTATCATGATTAATTTTTTTTACCAATATTGTCCAACCCTAGCACAAAGTGTTAAGAAATTATTATTGAAATGTATTCAAGCTTGATAATCTTCAAAACTGTTTTCTCAAATGTCATTTGGAACACCTTTATCTTTATTTTCCCCAAGTTTGATCCTAATCTAGTGTTGACTTGGTGGAATGCTGTTGATTGTTTCATTTTTCACTTCAGCTACTTAACTTTATGAGTCAGTCAAGCATAAAAAGTCCTAAACACAGTAGCTGAACTATTTACGGTCAACAAATAAGATGGCACAAACCCAAGTTTAAATGATAAATGTTGACAAAGGTTATTCGATAAAGAGTCTAAAATATCCCTTTAAAAACATAAAGAATTACCATCCACACAATGGCAGTTTATTGCTTTAATGCCTCACCTTAAATAAGCTACAAATGGTCATATTTTAATGGTGTTGTGGTACTAAATCACAATAAAGCAGAAGTCAGTTTAAGGGTTTGTCTGTCCGTGGTTAGACAAATAACAGAATCAGGCCATAAATGTGCGCCTCTTTTACTTTTCTGAAAATCCATCACTACAGCAGAATACTGAGTCAGCTTCTTTTTGTCTCCCTAAGGTCCAGCAGCAGGGAAAAAAAAACATAGGTAAAAAAGAAAGTTCCTTCCTTAAATCCAAAAGGGACTCAGTTCTTTATAAATGTGTGAAACAGGCAACTGTAGCCAAGTTAGAGGAGAGCAGGCCAAACAAAAAGCAGACACTGAACAGGGAAATGGTTTTCTATGCCAACTACGGTGCACAAAACTCCACAGGGAGACGTGTTAGATGTGAGTATTTCCCAGAGCTGGGAACGTTCCTGACTTCATGCCTGATAAACAGTTGAGTCTTGGTAAGTCCTTCTTCCCAAACATGCTCATCCGTTTGTTCACACTCATCTGTTGAAAGATTCCAAATAACTTAGAATCAGCATCATAAATTTGCTGTATTAATTTAAATCACTTTCCAAAAGCCTTGATTTAAACCTGGAACAAGCTGATAAATCATTAAATCAACAGGAGGGAAAAAAAGTATTTTCTGTAAAAACACAGTGTGAATTCTGAGAGCTGAATGACAATGGTTAAATTTGCCAAAGAAGCTGAAATTGAGTTGTAAATTTTAAAGAAGAGCACTAGCTAAGAGATAAAAGGAGCTAAATAATAGCAAAAATCCCAAAAATATTAAATGCTAGTTTAAAGCAAAAAGTAGCTATACATCATCTAAAAGTTACAAACAGCACAATATCAACTAAAAGTAGTTAAAAGGTAGCTAAAATAGAAAATAGAAAAATAAGAACTAAAAGTAGCTAGAGGATAGCAAAAAAAAAAGCACAAGGCTAGGTAAAATCGAGAAGTAAAGGTAAAAAATGTTCATTAAAATATGAAAAGATGAAATAGAATAGCTGCTGCAAGTAGTTTTTGAAAAGTATAAAAGTTATAAATAGCATAGCAACCATTTCCTGAATAAGCTGAACTTTAAGATATACAGTATTAATGGCCAAAATAGCACAAAAAGTAGCTAGATTGCAAAAAATGAAATTAAAAAAATGGTACAAACACAAAACAAAAAACTACAACAAATAAAGAAGCATGAAAACATTCACACAAGAAAAAACTATAGCTAATTTCCAATGCCAGTTTTTGGTTTTTAATACTTTTCACCATTATGTGCCAACACCATTTTGTTGGTATAAAACCTATTCAATTTTTAGCCACTGCTTATCCCCAAATTTGTCCATAAATTTGCCAAAATGGCAGCAATTTGAAAATAACCTTCAGCACAAAGTTTCAGGATATTTGTATGGCCAACATCTGTTTTACAGGAGCAGTACAGTTAATTCATCTCAAGTGTCTGGCGACAGCAGGACAACTTAATCTCACTGCAATGCATATAATACATGCATGTGAACAAATAGGTATTGCAATTCAAAGAAGTCACCATGAACTTTGGAAAATTGATATTGAATATACCATTTTATAGACCTTAAATTTTCATTTTTGTCTAGTTTCAAGGTAACACATGCAATAAGGAAGGATACCACCATTCTTTGTATTTTTCCTTTGCGTGTGTTGATTTCCTTCAGGCGTATGTTTTTTTCCACACACAGTACCTGTAAGAGGTTAAATGGTAACAGTAAACCGAAACCAATGGTAATTATAAAACTTTAGGGCCATTTTGTGTCTGTGTCCAGGGTGCGGTCTGTCTTTCACCAAATTGGCAGCTGTGAAAGCCTTTACTTCTCACGACCCTGAACCAAAAAAAAAAAGAGACACACGAAGGAAACAACAATGGTCTGAATGACAAGACAACCTCAGGTAAGGGAGGGACAAGTTTTTGTTCTCTTTTAGCCTATGTGTAACTTGAACACTGACCTTCCGCTATTCCTTTTCTTTTGACTTTTACCAAATGACGAAACTCCGGATCCTATTGCATCACCTGACAAACACGTTTATCCATTTGCAGTGTAACAGAAGCAAATATTTTGTGTTGTAACTGGTTGAGCTGTTTTCAACTATTTTTGGTTTTTAGAAAGACTTTTTTTACTATCTGGGTCAATGTTTCACACAATGCTGTAGGCTACATACATGATCAGCGCACCACAAAGAGACGAAGCATGAATAAAAGGCATTCTATGAGACAGCGCTTTATGGATTCAACAAAATGCTGGACAAAGAACTTACACAAGTGTTGCTTCCCTGATGCACAGTAAAAGATACACAGTAGATTTCATCTTCTTGATAAAACAATATTAAAGACGATGATTTGTGTGTGTAAATTATATCTTTCTGCAATATGCATTCATACTACACAGTATGAATGCATATTGCAGAAAGATATAATTTACACACACAAATCATGACCCAGTTCTGACAAAGTTGGGAAAAAACATAAATAAAGCTAAAGGAAAAGATTTGCAAATCCCATAAGACTTTATCTTATTCACAAGTGAACATCCAAAAATGCTGCTATCCCCTTTGGTCCAAAGCTACCGGTACTTTAAAATGAAATGAGGTAAAGTGGCAAACTATACTGAAAAAAAAATCTAAATTATTTTTCTAACAATAGATGCCATGAAAATCCAAAGAGGAGAAGTCATCCAGCCTTTTATCATTGCACAGTCCAAAAGTCTACTTCACTGATGGTATGGGGGTGCATTAGGATCTATACTATAAGCAGCTTTTCTGGAAATCCACTATCAATGCAGAAAATTACATACAAGTTTTCAAACACATCCTGACAGCATTGTTTTTACGGAAGGTGCTGCACATTTCATCAAAACAACGCTAAGCTATCCATTATAAAAACATGGCTAAAGTGGTATATTCACACAAGTTTGGAACCAAATATTGGAGGTTCTAAGACATAAAAATGATGGCATGTCAGCTCAAACATTTCCTGAATTAACAAGGTTCGCATCAGATGTTGGGGGAACTGGAACATTCTGATGAGAAATTGTCTGAGGGCAGAAAACTTAACACTATTGGACTTCTAGTAATTTCAGATATTTGTAATTAACAAGCAACTGAAGGTGACCATCAACATTTGACTCCAATTTTAGCATAATTTAGTAACACCTTACACTGTCTGAGTTATTAACTTTTATTCTAATTGGGCAACAAAGTAAAAAAGTGTATTTATAGAAAATAAAACTGTATATAATATTATACTGAAGAGACATTTTTACCAAGCTTACTCTGATTTTTCATCGATCTACTTTGAATTTAAAAACATCAATAGTGGGTTTTTTTTACATTGTTTCTATTGGCCATGCTTCAGACCTTTATTTATTTACTCAATAATTGTTTAAGCCTTCATTCATTGGAGTGAATGAAAATGTTATATAAAAGGCGTGAGAGTCCTCCATTAATCCCCATCCACTCCCTATCCCCAATAACATACACACACACACACACACACACACACACACACAC
>NW_013952733.1:486919-489596 GCF_001266775.1 Austrofundulus limnaeus
ACACACACACACACACACACACACACACACACACACACACACACACACACACACACCATTTTGTAACCAAAACGCACACAGCTCACTTGATTTGAGCCAACTGTGCATGACCTACTTTAAGAACCTTTCAAGCTGAAAAATTAGCATTTTTTGCAAAGCATTTTCATTTATATTAAGCTACCCTATTCAATGGATCCATGGAGGAACTGACAAGACAGACGGCTTAATAGTAATTACTCAATATAAGCAGCCAGTTAAGATCCTGCGAAACATGAATGATAAAGGCATGGCTTTGTTTGCTCATTCAAGTGTATCAGCAAGAAATCCCACCTTGACTCACTCTCTGTATTACACGCAACGATACTGAGTCAAGACGAGGCTTCTTCACCACTTAAACTGATTAATATGTAATTAATTTTATAGCTCTGAATGAATGTTTATCCGATAAATTACACAGCAATGACAAATGCTGTGCTAGTGTCTATAAATCTCACAAAACTCTAGGGATCTTGTCTATTAAGACTTTTTTCATACATTTTGTATGATAGATAAACAAAAGACTAAACAAATACAGTATTCATGTTACAGCCCACTTAAAAATCAGGGCATCTTTTTAATGATCAGAAGCATGCACCCTGCTTTGTTGCAGCTGTGGTATTTAGTTTTTACCTCCTTTCTGTAGTTTGTTAATCATTTGAACACTAGATAATATCAGCAATTGGTAGCAGAAAGTAGATCTGCAGCTACAGGCTGGACCTTAGTTCAAATCTGTTCCTCCTGTCCATCTGTGCGTCAGGAAGGAGTTCAAATGAGGACAAGACAAGTGCTCAAATCCCAGGAGCTTTGCACAGCAAGGACCTCGCTTTTATTGGAGTGTTAAGTTTGGCCCAGAATGTGTGCTGCTCTTGTTATTGGCAGCAGTGTTGTGAACTTGTGTGGATGTGTTCGTGGCTCCATGTCTGGAGAGAGTGTTGGAGGGGAGTTACGACAACATTTTACGTGCAGCAAAGGTGTCTGACTACTGTGCCACACGCAGCATAATCTTGGCTCTTTAAAATAAAATAAATTAGGACCACAGCTTATTTGCTCCAGTAGCACAAGGTAATTAGGATATTCCTCATAAAGCTGGGGTGAAGGGTTTCAGAGAGCCATGAAGTTGCAAATTGATCATAGTTTTGCTTTTATTACGCATTAAAAAATTATTGTACTGTTTTTGGAAATGGTAAGAAAGATGTTAACTAAATCAAATAATTTGTAGTTGCATTTCCTGAATAATCCCATACAGTTGTGGAAAACAAAAAGTTACACTTGTGCTGTTTATTTCCATGCAACATGTGCCTGTGCAGTAAAAATCTTTCTATGTTTTACACTAATTTTGACTCCAGCTTTTCACAGCAAGCTCTGGATTCCATTTTTTTCCCTGTAAAACTGGACAGTAAAATCATCCAGCAAGTCATTTATAGCCCATTTCCTAATTTATTAAAGTACTGTAATTACCAGAGGTGGGACCAAGTCATGGTTTTGCAAGTCTCAAGTAAATCTCAAGTCTTTATCCTCAAGTCCTGAGTCAAGTCTCGAGCAAAGACAGTCAGTCAGAGTCAAGTCTAAAGTCAATACAAGCAACTGTCGTCAAGTCCCACGTCTGAAACTTGGAATTTCAAGTCATTTTTTTCTTTTTTTTGTTGCATGTTCAATGTTGCACTTATATGTTAAATGTAAATAATAAACCTTGTGCTTTTTTTAATCTGTATTTTATTTTAAATCGTGATGAAACGTGCAAATATCCAAGTATTTAAAAAAATCATTTTAAAATTGCACTTCTATATCACACAGTTCAAATGAACTTAGCTGCAAAAATAATTTTCTGTTAAACTTTTCCATTTTTAAACATTAGGTTAATTGGATTTGCTGTGCTGCAGCTTACACAAATACATACTGTATGAACTGTCTGCCTTTGTTAGAACAGAATGATTGAAATTAATTAATGCGGCCCACTTTATAATTAATGTGTTTTAAACTAGATTTTGGGTAACATATCAAGTCCTTTCAAGTAAACAAAGTCAAATCCAATTCAAGTCCCAAGTCATTGGTGCAAAAGTCCAAGTCAAGTCACAAGTCTCTGAACATTTTTTCAAGTCAAGTCTAAAGTCATAATATTAATGACTCAAGTCTGACTTGAGTCCAAGTCATGTGACTTGAGTCCCCACCTCTGGTAATTACATATTTAGTGTTAAATGAAGTATGAAGGTATATATGTTTTTGTAACACTCTGACTGTATTGTGTATCTGACTACTTGCAAAAATAAATTTGGAAGAAAAAGTTCAAGCCTAAAGTAAGAGCCTCATTTTCTCACATATGAATAGATTGTTGGATTTGTGGGTTCTTACAATGTGGGGAAATTTTCACCAAAAAAAGCAGCCTCGTGGGGACTGAAGTGAATCGTGGGGACCTGGCATTGGTCCCCACTGGTCCAAATGCATGGTACGTGTGTGGGGTTAGGTTTAGGACCAAGGTTTGGTTAGTTTTAGGGTCAGGTAGGTACCTGTGAGGTTAATTTTAGAGTATATGTTCAGGGCTAGGCTATAAAGGCTAAAAAACCATGAATGGAAGTCAATGGAAGGTCCCCACGGGGTTGAGAAACAAATGTGTGTGTGTGTGTGTGTGTGTGTGTGTGTG
>NW_013952733.1:489606-493947 GCF_001266775.1 Austrofundulus limnaeus
GTGTGTGTGTGTGTGTGTGTGTGTGTGTGTGTGTGTGTGTGTGTGTGTGTGTGTGTGTGTGGTCAACAAACATGAAATCTTTGTATAGTTACCACAAAAAGCTACTGTAATAAATAGAGGCAGACTGAGCAACTGTGCAAAACTTGTGTTTTATTATTCTTCACTAATCAATGAGTTCTAACTCAGATGCATGGATGATATCATCTGTAGTGGTCTGTGCAGTCTTTTAAGAATCTCAGGCATGAGCAGCAGGCTGAGTAATGAGACAAAAATGTTGTTTTTTGTCACTTGAAATGTGTGTATTTCTAACTGAATGGTTCTGATGTAGCAATCAGTGTTTACTCCAAAAAGCTGTCATGTTCTTTTAATAAAAAAAAGAATGACAAAAAAGAACTGTTTGTCATCTGACAATAAATTTGCAACAGTTTATCCAACTAACAAAGACCAACATGAACGCGTATTTGGTTAAATCATTGTCAATGTCATAACTATTTTTTCTCTCCATCAAGGAAAATATTTGACTATTAAAGATACAGTAATAGCAGGCTGTGTTGCTACTAAAATATTTAAAAGCATATTTGGTGTTTTTCATTTGCTCCAAAATGATTCTGAACAGTTTTACAGATTCAGTGTCCTTCAGAAAAAAATGTATCCTCATATTACCTGAGCTGATGTTAATAATAGGTGGATAAAAATTTTCATTAAGATTTTAAAAATGGTTCCAAACTGTGACTAAGTACCCTATAATAAACTAGCCAATATGTAAAATCTATGTCACTGCAGAATTTGATCTAATTGAATTGAATGTCAGCTGAAGTCTGTGTGTCTGAAAGTCTCAATAACAAATGTAAACAGATTTTAGCAGGAGTCTGTAAATTCACTAGACAGTATTCATTGCAAAAAAAGCATTGCTTCTTCTCCAAGGAAGCATTACAAGAGCAAAATTTAGCTAAATAATTATGGATTTAAAAACTGAAAGACTTCAACTACTTTTATGCATTTTTTAAAGATGGTAAGCAAGTTTTAAGCAAGCGGTTTGTCTAAATGTGGACCTTAGTTGCGTTATATTGGACAAAAATTACTTTGTTAGCAAGTTGGTTAGCTAGACCAGAATGCTCCATGACAATGTTTGTTGTTCAATTAGCTCAGACTTTCCGCAAGTCTTAGACATAAAACCCATAAAGCAGATCAGATCAGAATTTTATTGTGAAAGTATTTATACTGCGATTGTAAGAGACGTCTGATTTTGTCAACCTCTTCCCGAGTAAAAGGGAAATAATTTTTTTCTTCTTCTTTTGGTTCCCATTCCATTTAAAAGTTAGCCATTAGAAATCCCTGTCAATAAATTACATTAAATGCTCTTTTTCCAGCAGCAGCAGCTAGTTCTAGCACTATTTTGCTAGAATAACTCAGTAATGCAAAATTAATGTTAGCATGAAAGGTAAAGAAAAATATTAATAAAACATCAAGCACATGAACTGCTATGACATTTTTTAAACTGGGGTTGTTCATATATCTCATAATAAGAATGGGTATAATTACAGGACTTGCTCCATCTTTGCCACAATGTCTTGTCTGCTGGGCTGAACCAATGATTTCTGCACCCTCACCTGTAACATCTTTCTAACAACCAAAAAAAGCATCTGTCCGATTTATACTTTTGAACCCATAATGCACTGGGAGCTCCTGTGCATGCCTGGTGCTGGGATTTAATTGGATATTAGTATCCAGCAGTGTCTGAATTAATCAAATCATTTCCATCCATTAATTTAGCGGAGGAACATACAATTAAAAGCTTATTAGTGTTCTCACGGGAGTATGCCTTTTCATCCCTCTGCAGAACATTGAGCGTTGGCTACAGTCCAGTATGAAGCATTTTGCTCACTCAAAACTCTTGCTTTATCATCATGTCTGGTTTGATTCAAAAGCAGTACAAATGGCTACAAGAGAGACTAATTTTTTAATGAGAGAATGCTAATTTTTGGCTGCGAATAAAGATTTTAGTATCTGTAGGGTTTGGTAAGTTACAGATCAAAAGGCTATGGTAAAATATCACAGATTAAAATCAAAAATGCAGACTAAAGGCATGACTTTCCTCAAACAAATGGATATCACCTTTTACCTTTTATGTTGGAGTTTTAGATTAAGATCATGTTATGTTGAGGCTGTTTTGATCAAACCTCAAAAATTATGCACAATCTCAGGTGATACAAGAGAGCATGCCAACAGTATGTATTATAATGATTCTCAGCTACTACCACACAAAACTTTAGCTCATTTTCTGTAAAACTGGCCGAGTTACAGCCATGTTTGTGTTGGATGAGGTCAATTAGCTGTTACAGTAATCTGAAGTTGGATTAACTTCAAAAGATAATCATTTGTATATGTTGTATTTTATGTCCAGTGAAAACTTTCTCAAATTTCATTAAAATCCATCTGGTGGTTCACAACAAATTTTGCTAACAGACAAACCATGTTGACTTCAATAATTAATGCTAAAGTTCAACAAAATATTTTACACAATGAGTAGCAATTGAAATATGCGTTGAATCTCTCAGCTACAATCACACCAACTGTTGGCTCAATATATGTAAATTTGATTGAGTTAAAACCATTTTTGTGTGTTTTAAGCTCGTTTGACTATAGTGACCACCTCAAAGTGGGTTGGCTTAAGGCTTGTAAATGTACACCCAGTGATTATTTCCTGCAAGTTTCATTAAAATTAATCAAGCGGTTCATGACATGTGTTGCTAACAGACAGGCAAAGATCACACACACACACAGGCACACATTTGCCATCACCTGTAAGTGATGGGTGAGCCTAAGGGTAGAAAAAAATTAGATTTAGCTTTGAGCAAATCTAATTGAAATCTCTAAACTTGATGAGGTTTCTTTTTCAATAATTTTCACACATTGCCCAATAAACTGTGATGCTGTCTTTTTTATAGTTCCATAAACATGAAATATAGCAAATTGTTCAAAACAGACAAAGAGACATTTTTGTATTAAACTAAAATTAAACATAAGTTTAAAAGAACAATCTTATAAAAGCATTTTGCTCTTTATTCTTTTGTAAACATTTTGTGTAAAGTAATCAAGATTTCTCAGCAGAAGAGCATGTTTAATTAAATCATTTGAAGGAGAAGCCAAAGTGAAAAAAAAAAGAGTCAGGGGATTTAACACTCTGTCATCCAAAGCTTCAGTGGATGAAGAGTTTTAGTTGTGCTTTTTAATATTTTCTGAACATTCTGCCTGTGAGACATGAGGCCAGGGTGTTGTGTAATCCACAGCTGAACGGTACCACGCATGTTCCTATCCTTTCAAATGTTTTGTCAGGTCATTTCAAGACTTTTTAACTGATACGCTGTCAGAACAGATGTGGCAATTCCTTAAAAAGTAACCACTATAAAACTTGCATTCCACTTGACATGTACCTGAATCTAAATATAGTATTTGTGTAGCATAGATGTATTGTGTGACTGTGTGTATAGTTTGTTTGTCTGCCCTACTGCCGTGCTGCATTGCTGCCACGCAGCCCACCTCTTCCTGTCATCCTGTCTGACATTAGGGCTAAGCTGGATCTCATTAGGACCAAGGTGGCAGTGATCCCGTCAACATCGCTTTGGCTCCTGCCATATGGGCTGCCTCCAAGGTAACGGGGCCGTATCATTCTCCACAGAGCTGCAAGCCTTGTTATAGCACATGCACAAACACACAGACGGAGGAACTACTCTCTAGACAAGTGTGCACCGTAAAGCTGAATAAACACGTCAAACTGAGAGGATAGAAAAATCATGATAAGGTGAGATTCTGTATAAATAAAAACCCAGACACGGATACACAGGAGGAGGCACAGAGCTCTTTGGTCCTAAAACACGTTTGGAATGGAGAATGGAATCATTGAATGTACACCAGTTGTTTATAACAGAGTTTTAAAATATCTTACTCAGAGATATTTGTGTTAGACAATAAATTTGTAACATTAACTGAAGGCCTTGCATTCCTTTAAAGGAATGGACATTTCATGCCAAAGATTTACACTGAAAATACCTTATGTCTTATTTTAACAAACCACACAAAATGTTGATCAATTATAAGTAGGACTAACAAGTGTCTCAGTGTTTATACACCAGAAATGAAATTAACCAAATAATAATAATAATAATAACAATAATAATAATAACTAGAACTGCAAAGCAGTTATGACCGGGGTCCAAGCCCTTTTATGCATGTCAGCCTTTGTCATGTTGTTTGTAGCATATTGTTGATCTGTACAAGCCCTGTCCACTTTTAACCAATCATTACCATATTCTACAAACCCACTCAGTTTGTGCTCTTAAG
>NW_013952733.1:498241-500603 GCF_001266775.1 Austrofundulus limnaeus
TTCTTGCTCAAAGTATTGTGATAATGATGATTCACTGGTAGGACAAAAAACACAATATGTAATGGTCGAGCTTTTGTACTTTATGAAAATTTCAATGGTCTAGCGCCAATTAAAAAACAAGTGTTTGCATTAGGCAGAGTTATAGCTAGACTTTCAGATAAGGAACCAATAAATTATGTTGTTGTATTGGCCCCTGATAAGAGCTAAACTTTGCCTCTGATTAACAGTAGAACATGGGGCAGTAGAAACAGAGATAATGATGTGATTCAAAGCCACTATAGCTGTGAGCTGAACTCCATTGTTTACTTCCTACTTGCCTCTCCAAGCCTTGTTGTAAATATGCTGCACTTTTGTTCACTAAATTAAAGTAACACTATTTAGGCATGCACAGAGATGAGTTCTTCCGTCTTACCTGGACATGCTGTCAGCGATGCAGTTCGGTCCAGAGTATCCCTCACTTCTGCCTGACAGAGACCCCTGTGACATGCCTGGTCGAGATTTCCATGACTCCATTAATGCCGTTACAGGTGAAATCAGGTTCAACAATGGGTTGGACTGGTCTCTCACATCATGCCGTGTGAAGGACATTGCTCCCTGTGCTCCAATTTGGTAATGGAATGAGTGTCCTCCGGAATTAACTCCAACAATGGCGGACGTAGACATGTTGTTATTCTCCTGGTAATAGCTGTCGTCAGTGGACTCCTGCTTAACCCCTTTAGACATGACGCTGGAGAACAAGTCTGCCTCGTAGCTCCCATTCACAGAAGACACAGGGGGTCCTAGGATCCCAGAAAGACTGTATTCATCAATGTTATTCCTCAAGGACAGATATGTGGTCTCAGATGCAGGGAAGAGGCCAAGAGATGGTGACTGTTCACTGTAGGACTGCTGGTTCACACATCCCTCACTTTTGTTTGGCTCAGTCTTGATCTGCGTGATAAAAGGGGTGCTGCTCACGTTACATTTGGAGCTGCCCAAACATGTGCTCCTGAAGTCAGTCCCAGGCTCATTCTTAATGTACTTAACCATGCCCATTTGGTCCAAACCAATGCTGAACGCCTCCCTGTCAGCCATCTCTACTTTAGGAAACTCAAAGTTTTTAAAGTCTGTGTCTCTGGTCACCCCTGCCGCTTCTGGGCTGTTAGAGTCATTCTGCACTAATCCCAGTCCCCCAGCAGGACTGGACACAGGAAACCCAGTAGAAGAGGGGTTCTGGGGGCTGCTGACAGGCATAGCCCCCCCTGTGGCTGGACTAGATATGGAGGGTCTTACTGTGTTACTGGTAGTGCCAGTACAGCTGCCACCTGCAGGGCTTGAAACAGACGACCTGATGTTACATGTAGTGCTGCAGGATGGTGGTGATCTCACACTACTCATGCTCTGTGGGCTGGACATGGGTGACCTCATGACATTTAGGGGGCTGGTGAGTGGTGGTGACCCAACAGTGCTGGATTCCACAGGGCTACAAGTGGCTGAATTCCTGCGCTTGATGTTGGCTAGAGTGGCAGCACATGAAGTCTGGCTTCCAGGACTACTGGCAGACGAGCATAACTGTCCGAAACATGTAGGAGGGCTGGTGGTAGACGACACCATGTTGTTACTCCCTCCAGGGCTGGAAATGCAGCTGGAGGTCCTGGGACTGCAAGACAGAGAGGAAGCAAGCATAGATGCTGAGCTAACTGGAGTCCCAGTGCTGCATTCTCTAGGGGTGACGCTGGTCTGCTGGAAGCCAAATGGCTTTAACTTAGGGCTCTTTGTGGAGCCACACTTGTTTTCTTCGAGGGGTCTTCCACAAACGGGATAAAGCTTTCCCGGGCTTGCGCCGCCTCCGTGTTGGCTAAAAGCAAAGTCCGCCTCCCTGGCAGCATTCATATACAGGCCCATGGACTCAGCTACAGTCTTGGAAAGCTCCTTGGAGTCCATTTCCTGCTTGTGACCAAGCAGGGAGTTGTTGAAGTGCGGGAGAACAAATGGCTGGCTCTGGCTGAGCTGAAGCATTGGCTGCTCCTGCTTCTTAGTGTTTTTGTCTTTGCTGTCGGCAGTCGGGCTTCCAGCAGGGCAACTGACGTTGACCATGTCCATCAGGATATCGCTGCTTGTCAGACTTGAGTCCTCTGTGCTGCAGCAGTACTCCATACTGCCGGGGGCTTGAGACCATTTGTTTTCTGAATCCTCTCCATCAAAGAAGCTTTGGTATTCCTTGGTCTCCATTGCTGACTTATTGATTCATCTAGGAAACATGAAAAGAAACAGAAGGTGGAGACCAAATCAGAATAAATTACTTATCTGTGAATGTGGCAGCTAAAAAAGCTAAATAAATTCTGAGGGTTAAAAAAAGTTATCTTTATGGAGCTTGTTGGGG